>NC_092519.1:15834590-15854590 GCF_047511675.1 Marmota flaviventris
AAAGACATCTATCATTTATTCAGTTTCTACCCAAGAGAAGCCAAATCAAGGCAGTGTGGTAACCAGCTGGGGGTTCAGGAAATATTCATTTTTTTAAAATACCTTGGCTGGAAAAATACGGATCGAATTATATAGAAAAACATACTTGTTTGATGACCAAACTAGGAAAATATGGCACTAAACTATTTTCTTCAGGCAGGAAATAACAAATATGATTCTTTTTTCTCAGTAAATAATCCGGTTAAGATTCTCATCACTTTTGGTTTAGATTTTATTTCGGTGTGTTTCTCCAAGGTCACGATGCCCTCTCCACACCTCCATTAGGTGTTGCAGAATCTGATTAATTGCTTCCCAACTGAAAAGAATTGCTGAATATATATGTATTGGGCCCCCGGTGGTGGCTCCGGCCAGTTACCCCTGGGGCTCAGGAGGCTGAGGCAAGAGGCTGTCAAGTTGGAGGCCAGCCTCAGCAACCCCGGGAGGTTCTACACAAGTTAGGGAGACCCTGTCTCAAATTTAAAAAAAAAAAATGAAAATCAAAAAGGAGAGAGAGAGAGAGAGAGAGAGAGAGAGAGAGAGAGAGAGAATAAAATAAAATGAAATTAAATAAAATAAAATAAAGCCCACTGTGCAAAGTACGTATGTGGGTAGATGGGAAAGCCCTCGCGGTTGGTAGGCAGTGAGCTCGGTGCTCCCCGTCTGCATGGGACACAGAAGACAAGTGGCAATTACACAATGAGACAGTGTGTAATTAGCTGCCGGCTGGGGTGGCCCCAGCAATTAGGGGAGAAGCCAACACAGATGTTGGAAGGTGCTGATTGTGGGTCACAGTCAATGGCTGTAAATTGGGAGAGAAAAGGGAGCCGGGAGGGCGGGGGGCACATGGCGGTCCCCTGCGCATCTCCCAGTGCTTCCCGGGGTGCACCGTGACGTGGCTGAGGCTGGCCTCCCATTTCGATCCTCCTGCCTCAGCCTCCCGAGTCTGGGATTGCTGTGTGGACCTTTCTGTGTCCGTCACCGTGAATCCTCGGTGAGCTCTCTCCGGCGCCTGGTGCCTTTTATTCTATGCGACCAGACTCTGCCATCGGCTCTGAATGTCACCGTGTTTTGATGGCAAATTGCACGGCTCCATGTCTCTTGTTGTCTATTTAAAAATCACTCCCATTTAGTGACTTTAATGACACACCAGGCACCGTGGCCCCCGATGCCGTCCCCGATCCTTGGTTTCTAAAATAGCTGCTGATTTTCTCAAGATCTCCCCAAAACCATGATGCACCCCCCCTCTGACATTCAAAAAAGTGTCATTTTTTTGGTGACCCTGCAAAAATGCATTTGGGGATCTTCGTGGGGGGGATTGGAACAAAATGACTGTTTTGTTTCCTCGGCACAGAAACCGAGCAGAGCTGGTCCCTGCAAGGTTCCCAGGAAGCTCTTTGTACTCAGTTCCTTAGAGTCTGCACCCACTTCTCCTCTGCGCTGCTCCGCGATGGCCTTAAGTGAGCAAATACTAACTTAAAAAGGTTTCCGCTGAGCCGGGAAAGCAGTCCCTGATGGAGTTTCCAAACTTTCTTCACTTCCCATGATCCGTTTTGCAAACACCTCACGCTCCGATCCTTTGGATGCCCCTCAGCGGGGTATAGAGTGGTCAGCTGCATGGAGTCCCTTTCCCCTCCTGGTCTCTGGGCTGAATGGAGCTGTTAGTTCCTCCTCTTATCCCACCAGAGGGAGAGCACTTTCTGCAAATGCATCCCCTGCATGAGAAAAAGATCAAACTTGTGGATGCATTTCAGGTTGGGACCATTGGAAATCGGAAGGGTCATTGAACCAACCCACAAGGACCCAGGTAACCCTAAAACCTTGATTTCAACAATCAAACTTGAAAATCTGCACTTTCCTCACAAAAAAATTTAAAATAATAATAATAATTAAAAGAAATTAGACCTTTTTTTTTCCTACTGAACATGTTCAATGTGGGAATGACGTGATTTGTGACATGGAAATATCCGCCACCCTTCCTCCGTTTCCCATGAAATTTTAACGGTGACGGCTGAGTCCACCCGCCTCGTATTGTGACACGTTGAGGGAGGGTCTTTGTGCTGCGTCTGCATCCACACCATAGGGTGACAGTGGAGGGGAGATGGATTTTACCTTCCTACCGATTAGAAAGTGAAGCCGTCTTGTGTGTTTCTCGCTCCATCTCCATCGTTTAGGTGGCAGGTGTCCCCCAAAAGGTCATGTGTGAAGTGATGCAGGAAGTCAGAGTTGAAGTGGTCACATGATGACAGTCTTAACACAGTAAGTGGATTAATCCACTTGAATGGACTCACTGGGTGTAGACTCATAGTGGATTAATCCACTTGGATGGACTCACTGGGTGGTGACTGCAGCAGGTGGGTGTGGCTGGAGGAGGGGTCCCTGGGCTGTGTCTTTGGGGTCTCTGTCCTGTCCCTGGTGAGCAGAGCTCTCTCTGCTCCCTGGTGCCCTGTCCTGAGCTGCTCTCCTCCTCCAGGCCCTGCCGCCATTTTGTTCTGACTCTCCTGAGCAGATGTGGGTTCCATTGTGCCCACCCATCAATCATTCTGTGTCCAGTTCTTCCTGCCTTCTGCTACTGCACTCTCTGATTGGATGAGATCAAACCTTTCCTGTCCCACGTATGACTAACATCATTCTGAATTTTTGTCTTTTGAGACTGATCTAGTTCACTTAGCATGTCTTCCGGGTTAAGTCCACTTTGGCTCAAGTTAGAATGATATCCCTTTTCTTATCTGTATAGTATTCCATTTTGTACACTGATACCATTTTCTTCACCTGTGCACCCATATACGTGGGCACCTGGTGGGTTCCATTTCTTGTCTATTATGAGTATCATTGCAAAGAACTCGGGAGTTTGAGAATGCAGGCATCTCTTCAATGTAGTGATTTTCCTTGGTTGTATACCCAATAGTGAGATTCTTGGAACGGGTGCTAGTTTTAGTTTCAAATTCCATAAACATTTTTTTTTTTTATATCCTGTGTGCAAATTTCTTCCTTTTTAATTTTTTTTTTTTTTTTTTTTAGATCTCTGTGGCTCATGTTCATCCTAGGGCCTCATTTCTCCATCATTTTGGAGGAAGAATTTATGCAATTATAATTATAATCATTTAATGACCTTTTGAGCGAGTCCCATAGCAGTCGATTTCCAGCACCTGTGACCCTGTCATCAGCCTCCCAAGTGGTCCAATGCAGTGGACATTTCCTTTTTAATTAATTTGTTTTATTAATATTTTAATTTGCTCTCATTAGTCACAGTGGACATTTTTGAATCGACCACTGCCCACAGGACACTGTACTCAGCTGGACCCATCTATTGACCAACAGAGCTGACCTAGTGAGGTGCCGCAGTCTGGCTGGGCACAATTCAGGAGCCACTTGTCAAGCAGAAACAAACTTTATTTTTAGAACCACACACACCACACCACACAGCTCTTCAGGAAGTCCCTCAGAGCCCAACTGCCACCACCAGCTTCCCACAAGCCTCTCAACCTCCCCCACTCCTCCTGCTCTTGAGGCCGATTGGCTGGGTCATGTGGGCGGAGCCAAAAGAGTCCCCCAATGAGCAGCTCCATGGTCTGAAAGGGCGGGGAAACAGCCCAATGAGCATCACTGCAGAGGAGCCAATCAGCTGGCAGCTGGAAGTTTGCTGGGACCACGGTGAGCCAATCAGCTGGAAGTTTGCTGGGGCCACTGTGAGCCAATCAGCTGGAAGTTTGCTGGGGCCACTGTGAGCCAATCAGCTGGAAGTTTGCTGGGACCACGGTGAGCCAATCAGCTGGATGTTTGCTGGGGCCACTGTGAGCCAATCAGCTGGAAGTTTGCTGGGGCTGCTTCGGCTGTGGCTCTCAACACTGAGGTGGTCCAGGGCTCCTTCCTCTTGGCTGCGTTGGGATTTCCAAGATGGCGGCAGGTGACCCAGAGCTCCGTGGATTTTCCATGCTCCAGAGAGGAGACACTGCTGCTCAAGAGGTGCTCAGTGCGTGGCCCCCATTCTTCCATCTGGCCTTCGAGGAGTGACCACAGGGAAACTGAAGGCCATCGTGCTGTCTGTGCTGTGGGAAAAGTCCCCTGGTTTGCTGCAGAATGGATTCCCAGGCTCCATCTTGGACGGATGCACCTTCCAAAATCAGTTCCTCTTTGACGCCTCCTTGGAGCACGTACCTGTGTCTGCTTTCTGTGGACGCCTCCAGAATCCCTGAGAAGGACAACTTGGAGGAGGAGGGACTGGAACTCATGTTCCCTGTGGGCTGACCCCCCAGGATTGACCAAGTCCATGAAGAAACATGGCGGACGGTCATGTTGAAAGCTCATGTTGGTGTGGATCAGAGCGAGAAGGAGCCACCGGATGAAGAGGAGGCACATCAGGACAGACCCCCAGGGTCCTGTTTCCTCCGTCCACGTCCCACCTCCCATCCCTCCGTTCACCTAGCAACGGTCTAATCCATAATTAATTAAGTCACAGAGGCTGGCCTCCAACTTGCGATCCTCCTGCCTCAGCCTCCCAAGCTGCTAGAATCACAGTCGTGCGTTAATTTAATCTGTAAATTAATCTAGCGATGGGGTTGGAGCTCAGGGGCTCCCGTCTTTCCCGGTCAGTCCCCACTCTGGTCCCTGCAGCTCTGAGGACCTGCATTCAACACAGGGGCTTTCAGGGCATGGTCGGGATCCGGTCCACCACAGTGTCTTCCCTCCTGAAATTCCAGACTGTGCTCTTGGAAGAACAGGGACATTTTTCTTCGTTGCTTGTTCTAGGATCGCGTGTGGCCAAGACGACCACGGTCACCCTTGCAATCCCTCCAGGGGGAACCCAGATTTTAAAACGTCTTATTAACTTCATTTTCCTGCAGCATCTGATGTCACACCGCGGCGACGTGGACGGTCAGCGTCCCCTCGGGATGCAGGCCCTGGCGGAAATGTTTCTTCCTCAGTGACTTATTACCCGGGTCCTGGCCCCTGAGGACACTGGCCATGCCTGTGACCTTACTGAACTGTCCCCGTCTTCCTCCCGATCTCTGTTCCTTACCCCCAAAGGGCTTGGACGAGAGGCGGTCAGCTCCGGGACACTGGGCACAGCCCCTCTCTGAGCCTCTCCGTCCGCCCTGGTCCCCAGCCGTAACCATGTCACCTGCCCATGCAGAGGACCACGGACCCAGCACATCCCCCCGTGGCCGGGGCAGGACCTAGAAGCCCGTGCAGACGGCTGGACACCTCGTAGCTCGCTGGGGTCACTGGCCTGACTTCCAGCACTGCTGCCGGGCATCCCTGAGCCCGGGGGCTCATGACCTGGAACTGGGGGGACCCACAGCCGACCTCACTGTCCCCCCACAACTCAGGTGACAGGGATCCCTGGCTCAGGGTTGAGATGGGCTGTCAGAGAGTCATTTATTTATGGCACCCGGGATTGAACCCAAGGGCCCGTGACCACAGAGCCCCGTCCCCAGCCGCCTTTATTTTTTATTTAGAGTCAGGGTCTCACTGAGCTGCTTAGAGCCTTGCTAATAAGCAGTTGAGGGTGGCCTCCAACTTGTGATCCTCCTGCCTCAGCCTCCCAAGCTGCTAGAACGACAGGCGTACACCAGTGCACCCAGGTGACATTTATTTTTTTAAGTGGAATCATACATATTTAGGAAGTACATTCACGGTTTGAATATTCTCATGCCTTGTGTCCTGTTCAACTTGGGGTAAACTGCACAATTCCTCATGAACCAGAACAAATGGAATCAATATGTTGAAGAGACGCCTGTCCTCCAACGTCACCGAAGCACCATTCACAAGAGCCGAGCTAGAGAAGCAGCATCAGCATCCATCAGCAGATGAAGGGGTGCAGAGAATGTGGTGCACAAAGACACCATGGCATACTATGCAGCCCTCAAAAAGGATGGAACCTGCCATTCGCAACTCTAGGGACAGACCTGCAGGTCACTAGGGTACGTGAAAGTGAAGTCATCATGGCCTGTCGCAGGAGACCATGGGCTACATGGGGCAAAAACTGGGTCTCCGTCTTCACTATCCTTAAACCTATTATATGAGAGAATAGATGGTGGGAAGTCCACCTGGTCTCCTTGTAAAATCACCGTGTGACTCTGCTCAGGTCCAGTCACCACTTCCCCCGAGTGGGTCCCAACGCCCAACTGTCCATTCAGCCCTCTGTGGCATCATCCATGGGTGAGGTCCGCGCCCTGTGATCCAACCACTGCCTCAGAGGATCACCTGTGAGCCTCGCTGTGGGGGACCTGCCCTCATTGACCACTCCGTATGCAGTTGGGGATCCCCGGCTTTCTGGACCAGCTGAGGATCGGCTTTGCACCTGGTGGTTTTTAGGAAGTATCTTTATGTCCTGTGGTCACATATGCACTCAGGGTCCTAATGTCCCATTCATTCTACTGTCTTCTCTACCCCATACCCCTCCCTCCTTCAGTCCCCTCTGCCTAATCCAAAGCACCTCTGTTCTTCCCCCTTATTGTGCATTACCATCCACATGTGAGAAAAAAATGTTTGGCCTTTGTTCTTGAGGATCTTCTTATTTCGCTTACCCTGATAGTCTCCAGCTCCATCCATTTATCAGCCAATGCCATCATTTCATTCTTCTTTATGGCTGAGTAATATTCCATTGTGTAGACATACCACAGTCTCTTTATCCATTCATCTGTTGAAGGGCCCCTAGGTTGGTTCCACCGTTCAGCTGTTGTGAATTGAGCTGCTATAAACGTTGATGGGGCTGTGTCCCTGTAGTATGGGCTGGTTTTAAGTCCCTTTGGGTATAGACCAAGGAGTGGGACAGCTGGGTCACATGGTGGGTCCACTCCCAGTTTTCTGAGGAATCTCCATCCTGCTCTCCAGAGTGGTTGCCCCAATTTGCACTCCCAGCAGCAATGTAGGAGGGAGCCTTGTCCCCACATTGTCACCCACTTATTCTCTCTTGTGTTTCTGACGATTGCCTTTCTGTCTGGAGTGACAACTCTTTTTTAGAAAATATTGTCATCAATTTTAACGCGCTGCCCTACTGTGTTTCTCGTTCACAAATATCTTAATCCAAACGAGGTCCGTGGTCCGTCCATAAAAGGTCGTAATAAGTCACTTAAATGGCCGGGTTTCGGGGTCTCATCTTCTGCTCTCCGCATCCTCCTTCCCACCTGAGGACTCTCTGACACCGACTTTTCTCCTCACCTGGGGGAGTTTCCTCGGGTGCAGGTTGTGAGAAAAGGTCGTCTCTTGACACCATCCTCCCAATGACAGAGCGACAGGCTTTGTCCCCGTGCCATAAATAAACCTAATCGCATTTATAACATGATTCTCTACATCACCCTGACGTTTTCATAAATAATGTGGCATGAAAAGTCACAAATACATTTGCAACATCGTCTACCACTAAAATAATCTGTGTGTGACGTGCACAATGCACATAGTGTGTGCTTTATGTATACAATACGTGCAATAAGTGTTGGATTGCAGTTTACACATTTGCTCCGACCATTTATCAAAATCATCCGCGTCTCTTTGCATTTCCGCCTGCAGATTTCTGCATTGCTTAGCATTGGGGGTGCCCCACAGACACCCAGTAGGCGCTGTTCCTGTTGGGCAGAGCCCCCAGTGGACACTGACCCATGTCGGGGTCACAGTGACACTAGGGGACCACTGTGTCACATGCAGTCTGTTAGCAAATGACATGCCCTCGGGCTCTACGTGGCTGGGACATTTGCACAAGTGTGTTACGCAGCTGTGAGCCGTGTCCCCAAGTTTCTCAGCACCTCGCTAAGCTACTGAGGCTGGCCTCTAATACACAATCCTCCTGCCTCAGCCTCCCAAGCTACTGAGATGACACCCACCAAGGGTGAGACCTTTTTCTTTCAGGATCATTTCTTTGAGTTGGACTTAACCAAGTCAACTCTCCCTTTTCCTGAGAGGGTCCCAGAGGCAGGATCTTGTAAGTACAGTTTGAAATCCATTTGGGACATCGACCCACACACTGGCCGTGAGATTGAGGCTGGGATTTGGGGTGAAGACTGGGCATGTGGATCCCGTGTGGCTTTTTAACTCACTCTTTTTTTGTGTGCTGGTAAATATTTTGTGCTGAATTTAGTTATTTGAATTTTTGTAACTGAAAATAATCATAATAATAGTGATGATAATAATAATTAGTAATAATAATCAAAATCTGTGACCTGGAGGGATTTTTGCACATAATTATAGCAGAAATGCAGTCATTAGGTAGCTAATACTTTTTCTGGTGATCTCCAATTATTATGATTTTTTTAATTTTTTTTTTTATTTGAATGGCTTTCATTTAGCAGAACTCCGTAAACACCCCACGAGGCATTAAGCCTGCATTTTGGTGAAGGGCCCGTACTTACGGATTTACCATAGAGTGAAAGGGTTGGCTTGGAATTATCAAGTGCATGAGATCAAATAGTTGCATTAGAGAAAACCCTTTCCTGTAATCCTATTACTCCACAAAGGAATTCAATCCTCATGGAAATACAGAAAAATGTTACAGTTGGGGCACATTGGGATCCCAGCCCCTGGGGAGGCTGAGGCAGGAGGACTGCAAGTTGAAGGGCAGCCTCAGCAACGGAGCAGGATCCTGTCTCACAAAACTGGCTTCTGAGATCAACCCTTTCAGCTTCCCCATGTAAGTGGGAACATGTGGTCATTATTTCTCTGTCCCTCGCATATTCCACGTCACACAATGTCTTTATGTGCACCCAAACTCTGTCAGATAAAGCATTTTTTTCTGGCCGCCTAATATTCCATTCTAGCAATGTGCCACCTTTTCTTTGTCTGGTCATTGTGGCAAATTTGGGGGCACCATCTTGTTGGAAGGGTCATCTGTACCAGGGAAATGATATGAGGGTGGCTTCGTTTCACCTGGATGCCGCAGTCTGGCTGGGCACAATTCAGGAGCCACTTGTCAAGCAGAAACGAACTTTATTTTTAGAACCACACACACCACACCACACAGCTCCTCAGGAAAAACCTTCAGAGCCCAACTGCCACCACCGGCTTCCCACAAGCCTCTCCACCTCCCACTCCTCCTGCTCTTGAGGCCGATTGGCTGGGTCGCATGGGCGGAGCCAAAAGAGTCCCCCAATGAGCAGCTCCGTGGTCTGAAAGGGCAGGGAAACAGCCCAATGAGCATCACCGCAGAGGAGCCAATCAGCTGGAAGTTTGCTGGGGCCCCTTCGGCTGTGGCTCTCAACACCTGGATCCACAAATCTCTCTGTTTTCTTCTCATTTCCAAGAAGCTGGTCTCTTCCATCCCAATCTGGGACACTACTTCTCACCTTCTTCGCTACAGTCTATCTTTCCTCTGGATACATAAGTGTCCCCTGTGCTCATTTGTTATTGGTGGCATTTTTTCCTCCTCCAGCAAAGTCCCCAAGACCCGGACGGTGGCCTGATGGATCTGTGTGTTTTACCAACGTCTTTCCTGCAGCAAAACCGAATCTTTCACTGCCCAGACTCAAGGACACCCTCGCACCTAAGTCCCCCCCGTATTGGACAGCAGGATGACAGCCGCTCATGAGGGACTTAATCCTCGAGTCCTGACTTCACCTTCCACCACCCTGATGACTTGTCCTGTGCACCAAGTTACTTACGGTCTTTGTGCCATCGTCCTGTCCCTGCCAAGTGCGACCAGAAATACCTGCTGGGGTTTTTACGGTGGTCACAGAGCATTCGCAGCCGTGCCCACCGTGAATTCAGCAAGTGGCTTGAGACGGTGACTCTGAAATAGCAACGGAAGAAGAAAGCCCCCTGGAAGGAGAGACGGAGGCTGAGGCTGGAGGATCGAAGGTGGAGGCCAGCCTCAGCCAAAGCGAGGCCCTGAGCAACTCAGTGAGACCCTGTCTCTAAATAATATGCAAAATAGGGCTGGGGAGGGGGCTCAGGGGTCAAGTGCCCCTCAGTTCAATCCCTCGTACCCTAAGACCCCCCTAAATTGTCCTCAGATCCAACCGGAAACATTCTGAGGATCAACGTCAGGCATTTTGGGGTTGAAACTCAACAGTAGGAGATGCATATATGCACAAACGTTCCCTGGGGCAGGAGAGAAGGAATAAACAGACGCCTTCACCCCAAGGGTCTTGATTTACAGAATCCCCGATTCACCTCTCAGTTTCTTTTTATTGGATCTGCACATGTCACAGGTGAGAAGTCCCCCGTGGGTCTCCGGGAGCTAAAGTAAAACCCCGTGTCCCCGTGCAACCACACACATCACCAGGAAAACCTCAATGACAGAGTGGATGATCCACAAAGTCCTTTAGGGGACCCTGACACCCTAAGGGATGTCATGGGAAAAACTCTGAGGATTCCTACGTGGACTTGAGTCGATCATTGCAACACAGTTACCCACACGATGTTCAGGTTGAAGACTGACCAACCTGAGAGGGACACACGGCCGTTCTCTGTTCTGCAAATTTGAATTTTCCTGCCGATTCGAACCTCTCCTGAAATCAAACTCTGTTCCAGAGCAGTGACAAAGGCAGACGTCCTCTGTTTCCTTCTGTTTCCCCCAGAGGACTTGGAGGTCCTCAGGCTGAATATCCGTGACGGTGGCTTGGAAGAGACCTTTAATGGAGAGCTCACGTGGGACTTCACTTGGAAATCAAAATGCACGGAAAAGGTGGCCGTCTCCGTTAGATGGACTCGGACAGAGTCCACCCAATGAATGACCACGGCCGGGTTAATGCTAATGAGATGGCAAGAGGTGACATCGGCGTCTCCCTGAGTGACATCTCTGTCCGCCAGGTGGGATGATTGACGGGTAGAGGGCGAACATCTTCTGGGGGCCCAGTGCACCGTGATGGACGTTCATGTCGCCTGCCACCAGGAGGCTCAGAAACTCCTTCAGGAACATAGTGGGGACCCCGAGGGACGGGCCATCGTATACACAGATTTTGCAAAGGCTCCTCAAAGGTCTTCCAGGGTACCGAGCCTCCTTCAGGAAGGAGTGGTTCCAGGCAGGTGCCGATGTCAGAGTCGCACCCAGGAGACGCTGAGGCTCCGATCCCAATGATTTGACCACTAAGAAGGAGGAGGAGGAGGAGGAGGAGGAGGAGGAGGAGGAGGAGGAGGAGGAGGAGGAGGAGGAAGCAGCCAGCCATACGGAGGCACAACTGTCATCCCAGCAACTTAGGAGGCTGAGGCAGGAGGACTGGAAGTTGGAGGCCAGCCTCAGCAACTTAGCAAGACCTCAACATAATAAGACCCTGGCGGAAAGACAAAGGGCTGGCGACGTGGCTCGGTGGGTAAGCACCCCTGGGTTCAATCCCTGGTACCAGACACTAAAGAAATGAACAAATAAATGAGATACTATTAACCACCTGGATGCAGCCCGGTCACTGTTTAAGCAATTATTTGACGGAAGTGGCGTCCACTCTCCTCCTACTGATACCTACAGACACGTCCGCAGAGGTCCACGGATGCTCCTAGAAATCGTCTTGATAAACCCACAAGCACCGGGTCAGCCCCAGGAAGAGGTGACCACGTCCACTCAGACGGTGGGTCTGCAGGTGGACGGTGGGGCTCTGTATGCCCTTCCAGGAAAGCGATGGGGCTACTCGGATGCAGGACATTCTGCTGAGGGTCACTCGGCTGAATCCAAACAGCACCCGGAAAGAAGAGGAGTCGGGGGTCTGAGTGGGTAGCGTCTTCCCCGGGGGCGACCTGCGCAGTGGAAACTCCTGAGGGCACGGGGACCCCTGGGCTGGGGGTCACTCTGCACATTAGCACCCCCCAGATGGCATTCGCTGATGTTGGACTTGGCCATGTCGAGAGCAGGACCAGGGACAGCGCTCTGATACTCGGGGCAGCTCAGGGTCCTTCTGGGAGGGATGGGGGACTGGTGAGGCTAGCGGCCTCTGTCTCTAAGTGTTGATTTTTGGGGGGACGTGGGCAGTATGGGGGATTGACCTCAGGGGCCCTCGACCCCTGAGCCCCCTCCCCAGCCCTATTTTGCATTTTATTTAGAGACAGGGTCTCCCTGAGTTGCTTAGGGCCTCGCTTTGGCTGAGGCTGGCTTTGAACTCGTGATCCTCCTGCCTCAGCCTCCCAAACCACTGGGATGACAGGTAGGATTTGTAAATGCTCTTAAGTTTTGGGACACGTACAGATGCTAGAGTGAGCTGAGCTATTGCTCGTGTGTAATCGATACGGTAATATCATGACACTTTTTAAAGTTTTTTTAAAAATTTGTTCTTTTTGATTATACTATTCCCTTCCCCCCTCCCTTCCCTTCATTTCCCTTGGTCTAATGCAGTGAACTCATGTGCCTTATTCTATGTCACTGTCTGCATCTCAGACAGGACATCCGGACTTTGATGTTTGGGGATTTGATTATTTCACTTAAGTTGATTTTCTCCAGCTCCATCCATTTACCACCAAAAATGCCATCATTTCACTCTTTTTCATGGCCGAGTAATGTTCCACTATGTGTATAGACCACATTTTCTTTATCCATCCATGTGCTGAAGGGCACCTAGGTTGGTTCCATCGCTGAGCTACTATGAACTGAGCTGCTATAAACATTGGATTTTTTTTTTTTTTTTAAGAATTTGGAACTGAATGTGTTGAAGGAGGATGTTTTGCCCACTTGTTCCTTGTTCCTGGGTGCATATTAACTTCTAGCAGGTTAAACTGTGGGGTGCAGGGTTTTGAAGGTGTCACAAGGACCTTGCTGTTGTAGCTCTGTGGTCCATGTTCTCCTGTTGATGCAACTTAACCTCCTCTCTCCCAGAGTCCTCCACAAACACCAGGGATCCAATAACCAGCCACCCACACCCACCCCGGGAGGGTCCTTCAAGGGTGTTTGAGTCGCACACAGTCACAATTCTGACACCTTATTTTTACCCAGGAAGACAGGGATATCACAGGTAGCTTCTGCAGACATGCTCAAGGTCTTGTGAGCTCTGCACAAATGCAGCAAGTGGCTCACAACTTCCCTGTGAGTGAGTGACTTATGGCCCACACCCCTAAATCCCCTCTCCCTGGAGAAAACGCAAAGTCTGCAGGATTGATGGACAGCCTTCACCCAGCTGGCACCTGGCTGTCCACTCTCAGGCTCCATCTGCTTCTAGAAAACCCAGCAGGACTCAACAGACGCTCCATGTTTTAGCCTCATCTACCCAAGGCACATAAAATCCAACATGGCGCACGGGGGCAAAGGTCGCGGGGGCCATTCTGGGTGTGGGTGATCTGGCCTCACCTCCCAGTGCCTAGGTGGACCGTCCTTTGCGGCTGAGATCTTGCTTAACGGGAACAAGGTAGGTGATGGCAGATTCTCCAACAAATTCCAGTTGCGAGACCTTCCAAGTGACATTTGGTGACCATTTCCAACACGGGGCCATTGATTCTCATTTTAATACGTGCATATTGCAAGGGACCTCTGTTAGCACTGGGAAACCAGTCCACAGGGATAAAATCAATCTTTTTGGCCCCCAATTTTGGTGTCCCCAGCTCTCTCATGCAGGCAGTGTGCAAATCTGTGATCTCTGAGTGAAAATCCTATTTTTCTTGTTTAAGTGCATTTCTTCTTAAATGGTGAAAGTTCCTTACTCCAACGTCCTCAGTGACCTTGATCAGGCTCTTGACCTTGAAACCGGTTAAAATTTCAAAAAGCCATTGAGTCTGTCGTATGCTTTGCTTTTAAGAATGTGGGAAATCTCTTAAAAATTAAATTAAATGATTTAATTTTCTCTCTTTTTTTTTTTTTTTTCAAAATTTTTTTTTGGAACAACTCACCTTAGATTTTTTTCTTCTTTCTTTCCTTTTTAATTTTTTCTCTTTTTTTATTTTTGCAGTAGTCTCATGTTAACCCCCCAAACTGCATCTTCACGGGATTCTTAACATTTTTTTTTTTTTTTTACAAATAACGTTTTAAATTGGTTCTTGTGGACATCTTTCTGTTTCTCTGCATTTGCCCGTATCCCATTTTTTCTTTCTTTTTTTTTTTTTTTGAAATCCAAATGTAACAGATTTCAACTTTTTTGTGTTACATTTTTTTTTTCTTTTTACTGGGTAGAATCTCTCTCTGAATTTTTGGCAAATCTATTGTTTTTGAATTCTCTTTTTTTTCCCCTCCTTCACTTACTTCTACAATATGACCCAGGAGCCAACACAAAGAAAATCGCAGACGATATCACCAGTAATGATCGTGGTGACGATGAAGGTATTTTTTTAATTTTTTTTTCCAAAGCTCAGCTCCCATGCATGGTTTTATATTTGATTCTCTCTCTCTCTCTCTCTCTGTGCACTTTTTCCCCCATTTCAACCTGTTTTTCTTCCCCTTATTTGAAACGGGAACACGCGAGTGTGCCTCTTTCTTTATTTTCTTCTTGCAAAATAAAAAAAAAAAAATCAAGAATAAAATAGTCATCATTTTTAAATCCCAGTCACCACGTAGAGGACCGGAAATGGCTGGAAGATCTGCAGACCTTCTTTCTAGACATGAGATGGAATAAAACACGTTTTGCAAAGAAATCCACCTTTTTTTTCTATTTTTTTTCTTTAATTTTTTTTTTTTCCTATTTGGTCCCAAGAAGAGAAAGTAGAATTTTAAGTGATGCATGTGCACGATCCACTTTCCGTCCTTCTAAATGTGATATTTTTTTTTTTTCCGGGAAGATTTTATTTTGAAACGTGGGTGTTCTGATCTTTTCCACCCACTGCAAAATGTCCCAACAGTTTCATGGAAGATCTGTTGGATTTGGTGGTGGGAGGGGAGGAAAATTCAAATTTTCCTTTATTTCACCTTGATTTTTTTTTTTTTTTTTTTTTTTTTTGTATCTGGGATTGACCCCAGGGGCACTCGACCCCTGAGCCCCATCTCCAGCCCTATTTTGCATTTTATTTGGAGACAGGGTCTCCCTGAGTTGCTTAGAGCCTCCCTTTGGCTGAGGCTGGCTTTGAACTCGTGATCCTCCTGCCTCAGCCTCCCCAGCTGCTGGGATTCCAGGTGTGCAAAACCTCCCAACAGACTGCCCATCTCTAACGGGAGCCATCTTGCAGAATAACGGGAGGTCATCCGCCTGACTCCTTCCTGATGATTTCAAAGGATGAAACTTTGTCAAATACAGAAGCAAAAATGTGTGTTTTTTAAATTTATTTATCCATTTATTAATTTATTTGTACTGGGGATTGAATACTCAGGGATGCTCAACCACTGAGCCACACCCCGAGCCCTTTTTATTTTATTTTTAAAACTTTGAGACAGGGTCTCCTTATAGGGTCAAGGCCTTACGACTGAGGCTGGCCTTCAACCTTGCAACCTCCAGCCTCAGCCTCCGTACTTGCTAAAATTATAATTGTGCCCCATTCGGCCCGGCAATAGGTTTTATTTTGACAACGAACCAATGTCTCTGATTTTTGCATATTGATCTACATCTCCGTATCAATAGTTATGATCCATACCTACATTTTTATGCCGATATTTATAATCGAGTCCAGTCTCCGTAAATGTGAAATCTACCCCAACGGCTAATTAACACTAAAATGGATTGTGGAATCAAAACTCTCCCGAAGGCCCTCTCAGAAGATGGTCCCCGGATTTTCACCTCCATGGCAAGATACCATTTTTACCTCCTTAAATAAAAAAAATTAAAATAAAATAATAATAACCTTAAAATAATAAATAGCAAGAAAAACTTACGAGTTCCAACTCCCCAGGGACACTCACATTCTGTCCCAAAACACCGAGCAGTGGCCACATCTCATCTCGAGTTGGACTTTCCGTATTTCTGTCCCTTAGATACGGTGACATATCACTGCCATCCATTAAAAATATATATATATATGTATATTTTTTTTTAGATTTTTGGGGGGATTCTGTTCTGCTGATAACTCTGAACTCTATTTGTGTTGGATCAGTATCTGTCCTGGTCGGAGAGCAGATCCTTTTTCTTCTTTTAAAATATTTTTATATTTGACACTCAGCCACAAACGAGGGCGTCCGTCCTGTTCCAAATAATCCGCGTCCTGAGGTCCATTTTAATTTCAAAAAAAAAAAAAAAAAATCAGAAATAAAGTCCACCCGGGGCTCGAGGTCAGATCTCCGTTAGTTCCGACCCATTGTGCATCTTTCTTGAGCAAAGCAAAAACCCCCTGGTTTCCCCCCGTTTCTGGGCACCGACAAGAAGAGACCAAGAGATGCTTTTCTGCTCCCCAGATATTTTTGCTTTTCTTCTTCTCCTTTTTGATTTTTTTTTTCTATTTTCCGCTGCAGGACGTGGGGCCCTGGAGGCTGGGGGTCTCCCCTGAACCTCACCCCCCCCCAGCATCCCTCCAAAAGTGACCTCGGTGCAGAGAACACGTCCCAGCCGTGGCCAGCCTCCAAAGCCTGCCCCCCCTTGTCCACCTGCCTACATGGGGTTCCTGGCAGGGGACGCCACCTCGGTCCCTTGTCCCCCCCTGGACGCAGCGGGCACCCTGAGTGTGATTCTTTACGGTGTCCCCCGCTTGCTCTCCCCCCCAGATATCCACGACCAGAGCAGCAAGAAGCCGGTCATGGTCTACATCCACGGCGGCTCCTACATGGAGGGCACGGGCAACATGATCGACGGCAGCATCCTGGCCAGCTACGGGAACGTCATCGTCATCACCATCAACTACCGCCTGGGCATCCTGGGTAAGTGACCCAGGCCTGCCCCCGGCAGGGCCACCCCGGCTGTTGCAACCATGGCTTTCTGTCCAGGTGGGGCCCTCGTGCATTCGAATCCTGCGGCTCCGGGTCCCGGACAGTCCCACCACCTGTCTAACCTGAGTCTTTAAAGCCATCGAGACCGAGTGACACTTTGCCATGAAGGATGCCTCTTTCCTTTTGCTCCTGGGACAATGGTCGGTTCATACAGAACCCTGCGGGGTCCTGGGGTCGCTGGTGACCGCGGTGCATAGCGCCTCTCCCTCTGGTTGTGCGGTGGTCGACAGGGTCAAGGTCGTCTTCATGTGCAAGAAGGTAGCGCCTCGGGTTTCCCAGCTCCATGGGGACCCAGGACCTTGTTCCTTGCAGCCTTAGGCAACGGAATTCAGGTCTTGTGTGGACCAGGTGCCATCGTAGGGTGGAGAGGTCAAGGGCATTCAGGACGGTGCTGGGGGTTCAAGGTCAACTGTGCATTGAACACGTGGCCAAGTCGCGGGGGGATGGGGGGGCGGAGTCCAAGACGTCCCTCCTCAAGGGTCGTCCATGTTTTTGCCCAGTTCACGGAAAATATTCCCCAATCTACAAAAAAGTGTTTGCAAGGCAAAAAAAAAAAAAAAAAAAAAAAAAAAAAAAAAAAAAAAAAAAAAAAAAAAAAAATAATAATAATAATAATAATAATAATAATAATAATTAAAATTAATCGAGTTTTTAATAAGGATGCCCTGGAGTTGCAAGGAATTCTGGGAATTTGCGGCAGCAGGAAGACCCTCCTGCAAAGATTCTTCCCATCAACTCAGCAAAATGTCAGACCTGTCAATCACAGTGACAGGCAGGAGCGTATTGAAGGGGTGGAGAGGGGAAGGGGACACTCTCAAGGGACAGAGGGGTCCTCTCAGGACGGGCACAGCGTGCCCCTCCCCTCCTGCCCTCCGGTTTTATGGGGGGTCCTAGGGAAGTCCCCAGAGAGCCCCGCCCAGGTCCCCCTCCTGACTTTGACGGACAGCTGTCTCCAAACTGGTCATCGCTGCAAAAATACTTGCTTTTCCTTGTGACGAAGGACGTGATGTCATGGCGAGTGGCTGGGAAGGGGACCCTCTCTGGGAACCCGGGAGGTGGTGGGTGGCAGGAGTTCGTCCCTGGCTGGGGAGCACCAGCTGCCCCCTCCCTGGTGCCCTTGGGTTTGATGGACGGCTCCTGCAGGGACCAGGTCCTCCCAGGGTGGACACGCACCCCCAGGGGCTCGGCTGCCTTCCGAGCGCCACGGTCCCCCCTGTCTGTCCCCCTGGTCCGTGCAAATCTCTGCGGTCCCCTGCGGCCGGCTTCTCTGGATGCCTTTGGGGACAGGTTCTGGTCAGTGGCTTTCGGCCACCGGCTTCTGAGAGAGGCGCCTGGGATGCTTGGCGGTTGACAAAGGTCCTTCTTGGCCACAAGGTGGACGCGGAAAGTTGGGGCAGGGTCCCCACGGGGTCTTTTCATGTGATAAGGCCACTGTCCCCAAGGAGGAGCCTGCGAGCGGGAGGCAGCCCTGGGTCCTGGGCAGGGTCTCCTTTGGCTAAAATGCACAAAATGTTGTTTGGCCTCCGGGATGGGAGGCAGGTGCCAGAGGGAGGCCGGACCTCCAAGGAGCCTGGTTTCCCTCCCCCTCTCTCTCTCTGGGGTCCCCGTCAGCCCTGGGGTTTCTTGTCCTTCTGAACGAGGCTCCGTCTGGCCAGCACAGCTCGGGGACACCCCTGCATTTTGTTGATTTATCTTAAAGAAAAGAGAAAAAAGAAAGAAATGCAAATACCCAGAAAGTCGGAGGCTGACCTTTAGCCATGGCGTCTTTAAAATAAAAGTCCCGGGGAGGCTTTTATTTTGTAACAGAGATCAACCCCACCGCCCTGCAGGGACCCAACCCAGGGGACTGGGCGTCTCCATGGTGACCGTCCCTAAGACAAGAACTTAGATTTCCAGGAAAGATATTTTTAGTCCCCAGGGATCGGATCCAGGTGGGCTGACCCACGGAGCCACATTCCTCAGCCTTTTTAAAATTTTTTTGATATTTTTATTTTGAGACTTGGTCTGCTTCTGTCCTCCCTGAGTTGCGGAGGCTGGCCTCCGACTTGCGATCCTCCTGCCCCGGCCTCTGGATCTTACGGGATCCCAGGTGTGCATCACTGTGCACAAACCATCAGCTGAACATGCTAGGGGTTAGCTCAGTGGTAGGACTTTTGTGCAGTCTGTTCACGTCTCTGGGTTCGATCCTGCAAATACCAAACCAGGAAAGAAAGAGAGAAACAGGATCCCAAGCAATTGTCCTGCATCGTCCTAATGAGCAAATGACTGTCCTACCTCCCCCGGGTCCTGGGAGGGCTGGACCCCCGGTGTTTTTTGAGGAAGGGCTTCTTCTCTGCTGTATACTATTTTGCACGGCAGGTTTGCAACACCAGCCACTCAGGACCCACAGGTTCCCATAGGGAGGTGTCGGGCGTCCCGACCTGTTGAGGACGCACCTTAGTATCCTCCTGAGCTGCGCGCCCTGCAGCCTCCTGCACCAATCGTAGCTCCCTCTCACCCCTGCACCTCCTAGCACCATGCGGACCCCTTCCTCCTGAGGAAATCCATCCAGCTAGACACTTGCAGAACTTCCCGATATTCTGTTATGTTCTGCAGATGCAGGAGGGACGGACTTTGGGGGTATGGTATGATTTGGGGTCTCACAGATGTCGTATCATGCTGTTGGTTTAAGTCAAACCTCCCTTTCCCCTTTAGGACCAAATCATCCCACACCTGCAGGGTGGGTGGGTGGTGCTGGGTCACTGTTGAAGGTACTGTGCTTAGTCTCTCTGAGCTCGCTGACCGGCAGGGGCTGCATCTTACCCACAAGGAAACCAAGTCTGAGTCCCCTGGGGCTGGTTTATTCTGGTCAAATGATTCTCCTGAATCGGGATCGGGACTCTGACATACTGAACCCCAAATCACCTCCAGTCTCTATCTTGATTTATGTGACCTCAGAGGGACCCTGACGGTCTCCTGAGCCCCAGCTTCGCCGTCTGCAGTTGGACACACACCGAAATAAGAGGCTCTGGCCCTTGGCCCAGGTCCGTCCTGGTGCTGAGCAGCTCAGGGTGAATTTCTCTGTTCCACAGAGAAAGATCCTTCATTTCTCATTCTCCTCCGTGAGCACATGACTGACAGTCCCCAATGGGACAAGGCAGGTGGCTCTCGGTGCCGCGGCGTCGGTCTCAGTGATGACATTCGCCCGTCACAACCCCGAGAAGTCTCAGAGCTGACACGGATCTCCATGGGATGAGGACCAGGGTGACCTCCGGGATCCGTTGACTTTGTTGGGTGCTCA
>NC_092519.1:15859590-15935372 GCF_047511675.1 Marmota flaviventris
GGAAGGAGCAGGTTTAGGAATGGCTCCTGTGAGACACGTTAAGGTGCAATGGCATCATCCGTGTTGAACGCCCACGTGCAAGAGAGCACACACACAGGAGTCGGGGTCACTGGAGAGAATCGCCTCCCTCGTAGGACATTTCTGTAAACATTGTGTATGTGCAGTCTAAACAATGGAGTGAGATCCCTTCCTTCTCCCCACCCACCCACCCATCCATCCATCCATCAATCCATCCATGTATGAGCTCTATCTATCTACCTATCTATGCATCCATCCATCCACCAATTCATCTATCCACCTACCAATCCATCCATCCATCCATCCATCCATCCATCCATCCATCCATCCCCATAGACATCCATCCTTCTTTCCATCCATCCATTGATCTCTCCATCCATCCACCCATCTATTCATCCACCAATTCTTCTATCTACCAATCCATCCATCCATCCATTCATTCTTCCACATACCCCATCCTCTATCCATCTATCCATTCATCTGTCCATACATCTACCCATTCATCCATCTATCCCTGAACAATATCTATCTATTGATCAATTGATCAATCAATCTATCAATTCATCCATCCATCCATCCACTCATCTATCCATCCACCAATTCATCTATCTACCCATGCATTCATCCCCATACATGTCCATCCATCTGTCTTTCCATCCATGCATTCATCTCTCCATCCATCCATCCACCCATTTATTCATCCAACAAATCTTCTAACCATTTACCAATCCATCCATTCATCCATTCTTCCACATACCCCATCAATCCATCATCTCTCCATTCATCCATCTGTCCATGAACATAGTCTATCTATCTATCCATCTATCTATGTATCTATCTATCTATCTATCCATCCATCCACCCATCCACCCACCCATCCATCCACCCATCCATCCCCCCATCCATCCCTCCATTCCCCCTCCATCCATCCATCCACCAATCCACCCATCAACCCACCCATCCACCCATTCATCCACCCATCCCCTCATCCATCCCCCCATCCATCCCTCCATCCCCCCTCCATCCATCCATCCACCCATCAACCCACCCATCCACCCATCCATCCACCCATCCACCCATCCATCCACCCACCCATCCATCCATCCATCCATCCACCCATCCATCCATCCATCCACCCATCCACCCATCCACCCATCCATCCATCATCCATCCACCCATCCATCCATCCATCCACCCATCCACCCATCCATCCACCCATCCACCCATCCCTCCATCCACCCATACACCCATCCACCCATCCACCCACCATCCATCCACCCATCCATACATCTATCCACACACCCATCCATCCATCCATCCATCCTTCCATCCCCCCTCCATGCACCCATCCATCTTTCCATCCATTCATGCTTCTCTCTCTCCATCTATGAACTCTATCAATCAATCAATTTGAGGGACTGTACATTGATCCCTGGGTTCTCTACCCACAAGCCACTCCCCAGGTCTTTCTGTGTTATTCCAAGATGGCGTGTCCCCAAGTTGCTGAGACCAGTTTTAATTGTGATCCCTGACTCAGCCTCCCTGGTCCCTGGGGTCATGGTGAGTGACATCGCACCCTGTAGGAATGCGGTTCCTCAGTCAACGGCCGTGATCCTGTAGAGTCCCCGACCTGCACCCCCCCAACCCTTCCTTCTTCAGACTTTGGGAACTTGAGAAATAACCAGGAAAGTGCAGCTTACGACCGTCCGTGGACGACTCCGAGATTAAATGGCTGTGGACACGCGTCGACAGAGTCCCTCTCTCTCCCTCTGCACAAGTTAACGTCCTCGTGCCCAGGTTCTGGGGACACGAGGCACAGCTGCAGAAGGGTCTTTGAGGTAATGATCCAATTAAGGGTCTTGGGTTGGGCGCTTGTCCTGACGGATCCACATGGACCCGAGTGATCACGGACTTCCCCAGGGGGTCGGGAATTGAGGGGGACATGGGACCTTTACCTTGGAAAGGAAGCCCAGGTCGCAAGTGCACGTCTTGAGTCATGATTGACAGCGTGACCCCGTCTGCTGGACAGTCCTCCAAGAACCACTTGGATATTTGGGCGCAGCATGGCGGGAGCTGAGATCAGCAAAGTGACCAATTGGAGATGCTTCTAGGGTATCGGCTCCCTGGGTCCAGACGCTGCCAGCTCTTCATGGCTGACATTCAGTGCATGTCACCACGTTCCAAGTTCCTGGGGTCCCAGGTCCCATGTGCCCTTGTCTCATGAGTGTCTACGGGATAATAAAGATTTTTCTGGATGATGACTGACCGCCATGTTTTGGGCTCCAGATTGCAGAAACCCAGCTCAATAGCAGGGAATCAAATACATTGATCTTCTTCTCTTTTGGCAATGTCCACTTGAGCCACCTCCTGATCCTCGAAATCTGTAAATTCCTCGTTTTGCGCAGACCTTGTTCATTTCTGCGCCTTAGATCTCTCCTTTTTCTCAGATACTGGAGGATCCACGTTCATGGAAACACCAATTCACACCCATGTCCCCATCCGGGGGATGACATTCCCCGTCGTCCGATATCGGTGGTGGCTAAAAGCCTAACCGTGGGTCTCTGCGGTGTCCCTCGGGGGGCTCTTCTCGTGGGTCGTTTAAATACTTGGTGATAAATTACGAGGCTCGGTGATTTTTGCAAGAGCTCAGCGCTGGGTCTGCAAGTGATTGACAGGTGTCGTGAGCGATCCGGAGATCTCAACCAGCATCCGGGGGCTTCAATCTTTGGCTCCACCTTCTGCATCCACCTACTTCTGTCACGTCTGGGTGGTTTCTTCCTCTTGAAGGGCACCGTGGATCAGCTTCAGAGCTCACCCGAGGTCCAGGACGATTTCTCCCCGAGAGCTCGAACTCGTGACATTTGCAAGGATCCTGTTTCCAAAGATCTTCACTTCCCCAGGATGGAGGTGAACCTGGGTTTATGGAGGACGCTATGCAAACCATTGCACCCCACCTTGTCCCCTGGTCCTGGGCAGCAGTGTGCATTTGGGGGTCTCAGGTGGGCACTCCCTGAATGTGGACCCCAGCTGTCTCCGGGATGCCATCCGTCTGTCTGCTTAGCACGCCACGCTCCCTTAGGGACAGAACCACCCTCCACGACTCTCCTCTCTCTCCTTACATCCTCTTTGCTCTGAAGCCATGCAGCCCGACAGGATTCACAAGTTCATTTCCTGAACCTTAAAACCTGTGCATTTGCTATTCAAGTGACAAATTGTCAATCAATTAAATTAAAAAAAAAGAAAGAAAGTAGAAGGCTTTTCTCCACTTGGTCACAAATCTCGTGGCTTCGCTTCAGCAACATGAACGGCTGCATTGCACACAGGCTTCATGAATCGCAGTGGGGACAAAGCTCTCTACCCTTGAATGGCTGGGTACGGTGGCTCACACCTGTAACCCCAGGACTCGGGAGGCTGAGGCAGGAGGATCACAAGTTGGAGGCCGGCCTCAGCAACGTAGCGAGGCCGTGAGCACCTTACCGAGACCCTGTCTCAAAATAAAAGGTAAAACTGGATGGAGTTGGTGGCTCCGTGGTTACGCACCCCGGGGTTCCATCTCTTGCACCCCAAATAAAAATAAAACCAGCCCCAAAGACCTTTGTCTGTTGATCGGCAGGACTGACGTCATTTTTCCTCTGCTTGGCTTCATCTTTTGGGTTGAACGGCAGGTAATTAGATGAGCGACAATATGAATCCATTATAAAGAGATTCTGTGATCTTTTTTTTTTTGTCTAATGTGCTAGAAGAATTAAATTGAATCCTACTTTAGAAGTAGACATCATTTTCTTGCATTTGGGATATTGTCTGTTGGAAAGGATTCACTTAAATGAAAATAGACTCATCTCCTTTTTGGCCCAAATCCTGGCTCTCATTTACCACAATTTGGCAAAATCATTGGTGGTTTCAATACAAAGGGTTTGTGCGTGATTCTGCCAGCAGTTTCCGAGAGCCGAAGTGCATTCAGTAGCCACCTTTTTTTTTTTTTTTCCTGTTATAGTCTTATCTGGGGAAGCTACTCTATTCCGAGAGATTTCAGACCAGGGGAAATAGTCCTTGCAGGAGGATCCGTATTTACCGATTGTTAAGCACTGTCAGCTCCGAGAGGAGCAGATCAGATACGCTGCAGAAAGAGCCAGGCAAATGGAACCTGGGATCCCCATCGAGCACGTCTCCAGTTTGCAATTGGAGAGTCTCCGACTCCGTCAACCTGGAGAAATGTCATCCCTGGGCTCCAAGGAGCAACGTTCGCTTTTTACAGTCCCATCCTGATGCGTCTCATGGGAAGTGCACATTTGGAAAGCGTCCGGTATTTTCTTTGGGGGAAGAGAGAGAGATGATAGCAACTCCGAGTGAGTCATCACTAAATGGATGTCGGATGAAGTCGTCCGTGATGTTCCCGCCAGCCGCCAGTCATAGCCAGGATGACGGGATGCATGGAGAAGCACAAATCCACCAAGCCAAACAATGGAACCAGCCCGGGTTATCTGCGCATGAAGGAATGGAGGAAGCGTCGTGTTTGGGTATAGACAGGGGAGTATTACGCAGCCATGAAGAAGGAGGAGGTGATGGCATTTGCAGGAAAATGAGTGCGACTTGAGGACATTCTGTTAAGGGAAATGAGCCATATTCAGAAGACCAAGGATTGCAGGTTGTCTCTCCCATGTGGAGGATAGAGAGGAAAAAGGAAAAGAGAGGTGAGAGGTGGGGATCTCATGAAAATCAATGGTTGAATTAGGATGGAGACGGGTTGACGCTGGGTGTTGGGAGACTGGACCAGGACACTCCAATTCTCAACTCTTCACCTTCTCACTAACTCATGAGAAATATCGTCTGAGCATCCTTGCCATCCAATCCATTAGGATGGTCCTTGGATTAAGAAAACCTAAAATAAGAAGTTTTGCTGAAGACTTTGTGGAGACTTTGGAACTATTGCTCACTGCTGCTACGAAGAGGATATGCTCCAGTCATTTTAGAAAACCGTGAGGCCGTTTAGAAAAGACATTAAATGTACAACGAGCAGGTGAACCGGGTCTTTCACTTCTGACTTAGCAAGGTGCTAAGCAACTTGGTGAGACCCTGTCTCTAAATAAAATAGAAAATAGGGCTGGGGACGGGGCTCAGGGGTCCAGCACCACTGCAAGTGTGAAATTCTGTGCTGTTCTACATTGTGGGGTCAGATCTCACGCTATGTCAATCATTCTCTGTGCAGAGTATCCACAAGGTGTATACTACCCTCCTGATAATCACTTAGTAGCTATCTCTGTTATTCAATCTCCTGTCACAATATCTACTTCTGGTGTCTCAGGAATCTTTATTTTACTGAATTTGGTGTCCCCTAAATCTCAAGAGTAGTCATGCTGGCACTTTAGATATGTCCCCCCAAAATAAAAATAACAAAAAAACCTATTGTTATTCTAAGTTGAACACATCAATGTCCTCTCAGACCTGCAAAAAAAATCTTTTCTGTCTGTTTGTTGAACTTATTCTCAGGACTAAGCCCTGATTGCTTAACCACAGAGCCTCATCCCCAGCCCTTTAAATTTTTTTAAATTTTAAAAAGTTCCTCAGGGCTGCACTAAGTGGCTGAGGCTGGCCTCCAACTTGCGATCCTCTTGCCTCAGCCTCCCGAGTCGCTGGGATGACAGTTGTGCACCCGTGCGTAATGCAAAAATAATGATTTTCAGTTGAAGTCTTGCAACAGCTAACTTCAGGCTCATACTTCACCTTGGACCTCGGCTACATTCTTGCCTGTCTCTCTCTGTGCTTCTCTCTCTGTGCACGTGTGTAGTTGAGGATTGAACCCAGGACCTCTTGCATGTTAGCTAATTGCTCTGCCATGAGCTACACCCATAGCAGCACCTGAGCTACAAACCCTGAGGGACATTAAAATGGGCACAGAAAAGGATCAAGCTGAGAAATCTGGGACCTCAGGTGGCCAGTCTTGGAACCATAGAAAATGGAGTGAGACTGGATTGCATGTGCAGAAACTACAATCTTGTGGTGCAGAGGTTTTTATTTCTAAAACCTCATCCTTGCTGAGCCAAAAAGAAAAGAAAATCTACCCCATCACTTTAGGTCGAGTGTTGAAAGACGAAACCCATGAATTTCCCTACTATGTGCTAATTCCAAGGGTCCAAGAGGTGTTTAGAATACAGCTCTCTATTTGTGCCTGAAAGAGACTTTCTAGTGCATTTTGGGGTTAGCTTTACGTCAATTTCTCTAAAAAGAATTCACTTGCATACGCAAATGTATTTGTGGGAGAATGTGGACATACCGAGGAAAATGATATCTATTCATCAGGAACATGGGTTCGAGTTTACTTTCTGGTGCCCGAGACAGTGGGTTCCACAATGTTCATCTCCAATCTCCTCTGATTATTTAATAGATTCCAGGTGAGCGCAGGTGGAACAGCAAACTGAGATCACAGTCAAGTGCCACCACGTCCTACGTCAAATTTCTTTTTCTATAGCTGTCCCTGGAAAGTAAGTTTAACAGGTGCCCAGTTTGCCTTCCCACTTTGTATTGGTCGACTTTCCGATACTGTAACAAATACCTGACAGAATCAATGTACAGAGACAAAAGGTTATTTTGTTATTTGGCTTTCTGTATCGGAGGTTTTCCTGCAGGGTCGAGGGGCCTGGTTGGTTATGGGCCTGTGGACAAGCAGCACATGATGGTCAGCGTGGAGTTTGGAGGAGAAGGTCTTTCATTCCAACGCAGGGACATAAGACTGACAGAGAGGAAAGGGGAGGGGCGTCTCACCATCCCCCTGAAGGCCACGCCCCCAACATCCTAACTTCCTCCCTCTACGCTCCACCTGCCAAAGTCCCCCCACCTCTGCAGGCTGGGGACAAGCCTTTGACATTTGGGACTTGCTAGGACATTTCAGAGCCAAACAGGACCTTTGGCAGGATGTGACCTTGACCTCCACGTCCAGATGAGTCACTTCTATATAAGCAAATTTTTTTTTTTTTTGGTACTGGAGATTGAACCCGGGGACCCTCGACCCCTGAGCCCCGTCCCCAGCCCTATTTTGCATTTTATTTAGAGACAGGGTCTCCTTGAGTTGCTTAGGGCCTCTCTTTGGCGGAGGCTGGCTTTGACCTCACCATCCTCCTGCCTCAGCCTCCCGAGCCACTGGATCACAAGTGTGCACCACCGTGCCCAGAATAAAAGGAGATTTTCAGAGATGCCTTTGTCTGTACATTTAGGTTAAGGAATCTCATATTCCCACTGGACTGATATTAACCATGAGAGGGGATGCTGTGCATAGATCTTTCTGGGGCCAAAAAGCAAATTTTAATTGAATCTTGCTCTAGAATAAGTGTTGTCAATTGCAAGGAAATGGATTCATTCTGCAGGGGACTTCAGAGATGAATCGAGGGCGGACCGTGGCAGGAGGTCTGCTCAGCTCAAACACTTTCCCTGCCATATTCAAATATTATCTCAGTCAACACTGAGTGTTGGATAAAGGTCCTGCGCCGGCCCAGGCTGCATGCAAGCCCTTCAGACAGGACTCTCCCGCCAGGTTCACCCTCCAGGTCTGTGCAGAGAGGTGAAGGGCTGAGGATGCCCAAGCCACCAAACCCTCCTGTCAATCAAACTGCATCTTCCGCCTTGGAGGTGAGATTTCCCAGAGAGTAAAAAAATAATCTCCAGGATGCAGATTGGCTAAATCTTGTCTTCTTAGAAATATCTCAGAAGGAAATGGAGGAGAAGAAAATTTTCAAAACTATATAAAAATATATATATATATATACACATTTTATCAGTTTGGTTTGCTAAGTAATGCACGGTGATTGACATTGTTACAAGAGAATATGTTTCTCAAGATTTCTTTAGAGGAACATGCAAATTCATGCAAGAAGATTAAACTAACAACAAAGACAAAATCCCTCTTCGTCAGAATCTTATTCGAGATCTTATTTCGACAGCAACTTGTTACGATTTATTTATGGACGGTTTGTTTGATTGATTGACGGAGGGATTGGCTTATTTCACTCAGCATGATGTTCTCCAGCTCCATCCATTTACCTGCAAATGCCATCATTTCATTCTTCTTGAAGGCTGAGTAATATTCCACTGTGTATAGGTACCACGTTTTCTTTATCCCACACCCCTCCTGCGGACCCAGGTACTGAGCCCAGGTCTGCTTCAGCACTTACTTACACCCCCAGACCCCCTACCCTCTTTGTGCATGCACACAATATCTTTATTTTCTATATTTATTTTTATGCGGTGCTGAGAATCGAACCCAGTGCGTCACACATGTCGGGCGAGTGCTCTACCACTGAGCCACAGCCCCAGCCCCTTTTAAAAATTTTTTAAGAGAAAATTCTTGCTAAGCAATCATACTCTTCCACCTCAGCCTCCCGAGCTGCTGGAATTATAGGGGTGCACCAGACCCACCAGCAGCGATCTTTAAAGTCGAGGTATTTTCATTATATTCCAAATAATGGCTTTAGACATGAAGGTGCATCCTTCCTCACTGCAAAAGGAAGGAGCCAGCTTCCTTACGGCGAGGTTTTCCGTTTGGTCAAATGATCTTCTACGAGTTTTTAGCAGGAGGAAAAAAAACCACGTTTTCTTCTTTTATTTCTGATGTCATCTTTCTTCGTTAAGGAGAATAAACCAAAGGAGGTAGCAAAATCCGCAGCCTCTGCGGTTTCAGGCCTGCGCCAACAGTAGTGAGAATAGGTACGGAGGCTTTCGGGCGGTTCCCGTCCTGTTGTGAGATATGTGCCTGCAGGGTCCCGTGCAGACTGCAAAATCAAGATGCTGGGAATGTGCTGTGATGTTTATTTGCTTTGCAAAACCAGGCAAGGCTCAGAGAGGTCCGGTAGGCTCCCAGAGAGGATCTGAGTGGTCATGGTTGGAGAGGTGATTGCAACCCAGTGGATTAGCGAGGCCCTCAGCAACTCAGCAAGACCCTAAATAAAATACAGAATAGGGGTGGGATGGGGCCCAGTGGCCAAGTGCTGCTGGTTCAGTCATCCATGGCTCTGGCCCAAGGGGAGCAGAACAAGATGGCGGCAGGGCCTGGAGGAGGAGAGCAGCTCAGGACAGGGCTCCAGGGAGCAGAGAGAGCCCTGCTCACCAGGGACAGGACAGAGACCCCAAAGGCACAGCCCAGGGACCCCCTCCTCCAGCCACACCCCACCTGCTGCAGTCACCACCCAGGGAGTCCATCCAAGTGGATTAATCCACTATTGGTCTACACCTCTAATACCTGTCTGCTCCCCAGGAGTCCAAGGGCCTGGTACATGACAGTCCAGTCTGAGGTCACCCGCCCCTGCCCCTGCCCTTCCGTGGTCTCCTGGACACACAGACCAAGTTCTCATCTCAGCAGTGTACACACAGCGTGGGAGACGGCCCCCAGGAGAAACTGAGGAACTGTCCCCTGCAGGGATGTCCTCTTGGGAAAAGGGAGACACTGGTGCATTTCAGGAGGATTGGGGAGGGGATATTTGGTCAGCTGCAGAACGGGGAAAATTATGTTGTGTATGTTGCATTTTTAAATATTTGTTCTGATTAGTGACACAGGACACTAGACGGCACTTGGACACGTCCTGCATAGATGGAGTGTCACTTCTCCTCCTTCTGATTGCACATGGTACAGAGTCACCCTGGTCCTGTGGTCATATGTGCACACAGGGTCACAATGTCCCATTCAATCTCCTGTCCTCCCTACCCCATACCCCTCCCTTCTTCACTCCCCTCTGCCTGATCCAAAGCACCTCTGTTCTTCCCTAGCTAACCCCCCCGCTTGATTGTGAATTAGCACCCGCAGATCAGAGAAAACATCCAACCATTTTTTGGGGGGATTGGCTTATTTCACTCAGCATGATGTTCTCCAGCTCCATTCATTGACCTGCAAATGCCATCATTTCATTCTTCTTGAAGGCTGAGTAATATTCCATTATGTATATACACCACGTTTTCTTTATCCATTCATCTGTTGAAGGGCACCACAGAAAGTTTTCTTGTAGGTTTTATGGATTCATGTTTCCTCTGAATATATTTATCCATTAATATAATATGTATATATATATTATATAAACAGTAATATGGTGGTGATATATGACATGCACCACCTGTTTTCATTGGTGACCATGTTTTGCGCAATTTGCTTTTATGCCTTAGAAGTCTTTTCCCTGCCGATAACCTATGAATATTCCATCTCTTTATAGAAAAAAAATCACACACACACACACACACATATATATAGGTATAAATTTTCATATATACACACTTATGTAGCAAGGATATGTAATAGATATGCGTAATTCTCCAAATTTGTAAGCCTGCATTTAATTCATGCATAAACTTTCTGATCCTTCTTATGTGTGTGTATACATACGCATATATATATTTTAAATAAAGATGCAGCAGTTCATGTTGCATATTCTATTTGTAACATATACACTGTGACAGTTTTTTTGTTTTTGTTTTTAATGTTGAATGTCCCCCAATGGCCCATGTGTTAAAACACATAGCCCCAAGGGTGATGCTATTTGTACATAGTGGCACCTTTAAGAGGTGGAGCCTACTGGGAGGTCTTAGGCGATTGGGGGCGTGGCCTAGGAAGGGATATGGGATCCCAGCCTCTTCCTGTTTCCCTTTCTCTCTCTCTCTCTCTTCCTGGTGACAGCATGAGCCATTTTACTTTGTGACACACTCTCCACTGTGATGTCCTCCCTCCACACAGGTTCAAAAGCAAGAATGGTACATGATTATGAAATGGAACTGGGAAACAAAACGAACCTTTTTTTGCTCTATAAGTTAGTTTCATGCAGCAATTTGCTACAGCAACGGAAAACTCACCAACACAGACACATAGATATTGAACCATCACTCACACTGGCTCTTTTGTTGATCTATCATCGATAGTTGTAGCCAACATTAGAAGAGCTTCAGGTGTTACTGATTTCTCTAAGGGCAATAAGTTAGACTAAGAATAGGCACACAGAATCTCATCACACTGTTCCCTTCCGTGCCTATGTCATAAACATGATATCTATTTAAGTAGCTCAGCCTGGTGGTCCCCAGTTATTTGGGAGGCTGAGGCCAGAGGATCACAAATTGGAGGACAGCCTCAGCAACTTAGTGAGACCCTAAGCAACATAGCAGGACTCTGTGTCAATATTTAATATAAAAGGGCTGGTGACGTAGCTCAGTGGTAGAGCACCTCTGGGTTGGACCCCTGATTCCCCTGTGGGTGGACCTCAGTAATAGACCTTCAGCTGCAAAAATAAACTTGAAAATACAAAGAACATCACTTGTCATCATTGGAAATTTCTTCCAGGATCCTGTCCCCATTTTTTCATGTTTAAAAATGGGTTTGGACTGTTGTTCTTCAAATGAGCAGGTAGGTCCCCAAGTGTCGGTCCTTGGTGCCATCGATGTGATCATCTGTGACCTCCCCTACTTGCCTGTTTCACCTAACAGAGACTCGAGACCTGCAGGTCTGTGAGCGATGGGAGCCCATGAGCCCCGGCTTCATGTTGATCTTCTCTGAATCTCGCCGCTGGTTGGGCTGAGCCACGTCCGCCTGGGAAGGAATCTTTGCAAGGACTGGGACCCTCGGGGGCATCTCCTCCCTGGCTTTCCTGGGCACAGGATGCACTTAGATACCTCCTCATGGGACAGATGCTAAGAAAAAGCAAACTTCAGATAGTGACCCCTTTACCTTGAAGAAAGTCGCTTGTGCACTTAGTATGCACTTGCTGAGTTCACATCATAGCTAGCTCCATCCGGGTGGATCTGCAGGGGCCCAGACACGGCTTCTTGGACACTGAATCTAACGGACGTCACACAGAGAGCTGCTTTGGAAGCTCAGGGTTGGGACCCCTACAGTTTGTCCCCTCCACGGACATCAGGGTACGCCTGAGGTCATTTTGGAAGTTGACGTCCCCACAGTCACTCCAGCCTGGCCTCCTGTAGCTGCTAAAATCTGATTGAGTCTTGGTCAGTTTTTTCCTAACTCAGGTCAGACTTGTCCAGTTGCTCAGGACAGAAGGAAGCCTCCCGATTGGGGAACAAGGGACCTGACACCAACACCTTGGAAGACAACCTCTTGAGTTTGGGTCACAGTTTCCGAGATTCCGGTCCATGGTTGGCTGGCTCCATTGCATTGAGCCTGGAACAAAATGGCGGAAGGGTGAGGTGGAGACAAGTGGCTCACCCCATAGCACCCAGGACGCAGAGAGAGATAAAGACAAGTGGACAGGGGGTCATCGACACTCCTGCAGGGCAGGACCTCCGTGAGCTACTTCCTCCACCTCGTACGATTTCCACCACCTCCCAAGAGTCCATCTAAACTCTGAACCCATCAGTGGATTAATCCACTTGGAGGTCAGAGCCCTCAGGATCCAGCCGCTTCCCAATTGCCTGTGAACTTTGTGGTGTTGAGGACCAAGCCTTCGACACATGACATCTGAGGGGACCATGTAGGTCTCTACCTACAAACAAGGAATGCACCAAAAGTGCATTTCAGGGCCATTAGATTCAATGGGTTAACCCCAGGATTGCGTCACCTAACCAAGTGACAGTGGCGGAAAGTCACCTAAAACTCCAGATCCATGCAGAAGGATTATTCAAAGGAATATTCATGGAGGGACCGTGATAAACGTTCAAATAGGACTGATATCGAACGTACCCCCCAAAGTACTCAAATTATCCAAAATATTGGGCGCCACCCGTATCAAATAAAATCATTTGGGGGGGTTTGGCCAATCTTGGTTTAATGGATTCATATCAGTGGGTAGTAAATAAACCTAAAAATACTTGTTCATCATCAAGGAACTGGGAAAGGGTGAGTCTATTAAACCCACAAGGATTGAGCCAAGAGCCAACATGGTACCCTCTACCTCATTTCTGCATTATGTTCTGCCTACTGCATACCATTAAGCGTCGAGGTCACCACCATCTGCAAGGCTTAACCAGGAGGTTGGAGTCTCTTTCCACGGGGTCAACAGCCCTCGTGATCCCTTCTCCAACTGCTATGAATGTCCAAGAACAGGAGTCCGCCATTTTGTTCGCTGCCCCTGGTGGACCTAGATGCCTGTCCCCGGGGTCCCTCAGCAGGTCTTGCATGGCCGACTGGCTTTGTCTTTATCGTTTATTACTCTGGATTTCAGCATCGAGCGATTGTGCGCCCCTAGAGTCCCTTAGCTCTGTCTGGAGATAGTGATTGTCACAACTGGAGATGGACCGTGATCCTTGTACCAGTTGTCGTAGGTGTGCGACATCTTCCAATTTGTAGGACTGACGCCATCTCAAAAAAATGATCAGGTTCCTAAAGCTCCTGATGATGATGTTGGAGAACTGAGTTCCATGTCCAATGTTGTGGTTTTCAGTCGTAAAATGGTTCGCCTTCGCCATGAGCTCCCAACTGGTACGTTTGTCCCCGTCCTTCCCCCAAGGACATTGGGCTCTGCCTGGAGTTATTATTGGCTGTGCCAACTGAAGGCTGAGGATGTTCCTGGTACCAGTTGGTGGAGGCCAAAGATGTCCCTCAACATGCCCCCCGTGGGCTGACCAGCCCTTCCAAAACAGAAACCATCCACCTCCTAGTGACACTGCTATTGAGTTTGAGAAGAACCATTTCAAAGATGGCGGTGCTGACTCCCTTCATGTGGGTTGGGAAGCATCTTTGAGGTGGAGCAGAGGGAAGAGCATTTGAAATCACTTTTACTATGTTGAAGTCACAACTTAGAACAAATCACAACCAAGATCCGGGTGTGGTGGTGCACTCCTGCACCCCCAGTGACTCAAGAGACTGAGGCAGGAGGATCTTACATTGGAGGCCAGCCTCAGCAACTTAGCAAGAAGGTGTCTTAACATTTTGAAAATGAAAAGGATGAGGGGTGTAGGTCAGTGGTGGAGTTGTGCCTAGCATAGTGGAGGGTTCAATCCCTAGCAGTAACACATACCTCTTCCGACCCCCCAAAAAATAACAACGCTAAATCCCAACATGGATATTTCCAGTTCTCTTTGTGATTTCAGACAGGTTTTAGTTAATCTTTGCATGTTTTGAAAATCGTTGGAGGACGCTTTACTTCTTATAAAGTCCCGCTTTAAATACCATGAGGTCGCAGAAGGATTTGGCCCCAAGAGAAGTCACCCAGTTGCTATTGTGTCCAACTTACTCTGCTTTGGGGTTTGGTCTGATGCTGAGATTCACCAAGTGACTGATCCTTTGCCTGAGAGACTCCCCCTCTCTCCCCGGAGCCCTCTTATGGTTAATACCCAACTTATAGGAGTCTGTTCCATGTCTCCTTTCCTGTCCCGGCTCCGTCCACTACATGGAGTGAGATAGAGTCTCTTGGGGACAGGACAGTTCAGTGAAAGTAAGATGAAGTCTGTCTTCGGATCCTGGCGTCCAGGGTTCAGCCCGTGGTTGGCTGATTCCATGGGTCTGGCCCAAGGGGAGCAAAACAAGATGGCGGCAGGGCCTGGAGGAGGAGAGCAGCTCAGGACAGGGCACCAGGGAGCAGAGAGAGCTCTGCTCACCAGGGACAGGAGAGAGACCCCAAAGGCACAGCCCAGGGACCCCCTCCTGCAGCCTCACCCCACCTTCCTACAGTGACCACCCAGTGAGTCCATTAAAACCACTACCAATTGGGGCACAACTGGCACAACCCAATCATCTCACCTTTGAACACTCCTGCATTCACCCAGGAACTCTGGGGGGACATCTAACATCCAAATCCTGACATTGCTGGAAATGACTAAAAAAATGAATAAAGGAAGAAATGGTCAAATGGATGCGGGCAAGCAACCATGGACATGTCCACTCCCCTGTGCTCCGGATACGGCTGATTCTGCTTCTGCATCTCTGCGTTTGTGCGTCATAATCATCATGAACTCCGCATTCATTGATTGACAGCCGGTTATTTTTGCAGGGAGCGATGGGCTTCTCTAAGGAGCATACCCCCATCTCTTACCCACTCGGAGTCTCTCTCCTAAGCGGCCACATATTTTTTTCCTGCAGTGTATGTTTCCCCCGTCAGTATTCTAAGGGAGCAAGTACAACAGAAATCCCACACCCCCTGTGAGCCCTGTGATATTCAAACATGTCCTCAAAAATAACTCTGTGTATTGCATGTGGCTCGTGTGCACCACCACCGTGCCCAGCTTGAGTTTTAGAGTGACATAATATTTTATATCATATTTTCTCCCAGCAGTGTGAGATCTTGAACAACGTTTACTAGTGTCTGATTTTTATTTTCGGTTTCCGAACCCGTAAGCATGAGTGAAAACCGACCGTCTGCCTAACTTGCTGATGGGGAGAGGACACGTTTCCACATGGCTATTGGTCATTCTGGGAGTGGTTTGGTGAAATCTCTTATCATTTTTTCTTTGATATTAAAAAATAACATGGAATTGATTTTGTTTTTATTCCATATGAGTAATAGAACTATTTTTCCCGGTAGATAATTGAATATTACAATATCACATTATTTTTTTTAATCTTTCTTTTTTTTTTCATTTTTTTTAAACTGAGGATTGAACCCAATCACACTTTACCACTGAGTCACATCATTTATATCTATATAATATTTTTTTTCCCCAGACGATTTCTCCCTAAGTTGCTCAGGGATTCACTAAGTTACTGAGGCTGGCCTCAACCTTGGGATCCTCCTGCCTCAGCCTCCTGAGTCTCTGGTCTTACAGGCGGGCTCTACTACACCTGTCTCTTACTGTCATTGATGGAAAAAAAATAGTCACCTCATGTCCCTGAAGTTCTCTTTGTTCTTATGTTATTTTGTTCATATAAATTTGGTGAAAATCCACAACCTCTGGTATCGCCAACCTTTTCTCTATTCCTTCCCAAGAATGACTCGGCTAATTTTGACGCTCAGATTTGGGTGTGAATTTCCGATTCCTCCTCTGAAAAGCAGCCATCTAAGTTTAATTCGGAAACATAAAGGACCTCTTGTCCAACGGAAGCTCCTGGGACATCCTTCAGGACTAAGTAGATGGATTCATGAATATTCACAACCTACCACGTGTGTGAGTCTCGACCTTTTTCTCTGTGATCTTTTACAATGTTCTGAAGAGAGAGTCCATCGATCTCATTTAATTAATTTGGGGGAAATGGAATTGGGAAATTCATCACCATGATTCTGATTTGAAATGTTCACTTCCTCTTAATGGAAAAACGTAAAATGCCATTTATTTTTTTTTGTTTAGCATTGATTTTGCAACCAATGGTCTTATATTCTCTGTAATTTCCTTTATACACAGACACTGTGAGCACAAACACCTTGAATCTTTCTTTTTTCCACCTTAGGGTATGTTTATTTTTTTCTGATCATTTTGCAATTGCAAAGGTCCACAGTAAATGTCAGACACGGAGATTTATGGATTTCTCTTCTTATTTCTGAGTTTAATCAGTGTCTCTATCATTTACACAATGAAATAATCCCCAGTTTTATTAGAGAATATGTTTATCAGATTAGAAAAAAAATTCTTCATGTTTTTATCATTATTATTAATTTCATTATTATTATTATCACTTGTATCAGGGATTGAACCCAGGGGTGCTTAACCACAGAGCCACATCCCCAGCCGTTATTAGATTTTCTTTAGAGACAGCATCTCCCTAAACTACTTAGAGCCTCCCTACATGGCTGAGGCCAGCCTGTAACTCGCAATCCTCCTGCCTCAGCCTCCTTAGCTGCTGGGAGGACAGCATGCTCCCCCGGACCTGTCCATTTGTTAAAATATTTCTAAGGCTGTCATTGTATGTTGAAGTTTACTTTCTGGGCATATTTGATCAGACTTCATTGTCTTTCCTATGACTATGGTGAATTTGTTTAATTCACAGAAACATTAGGATATAGAATAGACGTTTTATGTCCCCATATTAATCCACAGGTGGGGTGTGGCTGGAGGAAGGGGGTCCCTGGGCTGTGCCTTTGGGGTCTCTCTCCTGTCCCTGGTGAGCACAGCTCTCTCTGCTCCCTGGTGCCCTGTCCTGAGCTGCTCTCCTCCTCCAGGCCCTGCCGCCATCTTGTTCTGCTCCCCTTGGGCCAGAGCCATGGAGTCGGCCACCATGGACTGGAACTCTGAAGCCATGAGCCAAATAAATACGTATATCAATGACCCATAATTGCTCTCTGTCTCTTTTCTTTGAAGGGAATGGAACCCAGTGTCTTGCCCTCACTAGGCACCTTCCCTATCACTGATCCCCAGCCCAAGTAATCATGTCCATTATCTTCATATGCATGTACTCAAATTAGGCACAAATTAGGGATTCTTCTTCTCTTTTTATTATTTAAAACACTTGTTTCTTTATTGTCGATATTTTCTTTTCTTTTTTTTTCCTTCCATGATGCATCCTGGATACTTTAGCAGCACTCAAGTTCACCGATTCTCTTTTCAGCTACATCTATTCTGTTCTTAGGCTGATCCTGGGTCCCCTCCTTAATTTAATTTAATTTTGTTTATTCCTTGGATCTACAAATACTATTCAGTCTTTCCTCATATTCTTCTCTATCTCCTCCTCTATCATCTCCTAATACTTTTTCTCTGCCTCCATCTCCTCCTCCATCTCCTCCTTTTCCTCCATCTCCTCCTCCATCTTTTTGTCCATCTCTTCCTCCATCTCCTCCTCCATCTCCTCCTCCTTCTCCTCCTCCTTCTCCTGCATCTCCTCCTCTATCTCCTCCTCTATCTCCCCCTCCTTCTCCTCCTGCATCTCTTCCTCCATCTCCTCCTCCTCCTCCTGCATCTCCTCCTCTATCTCCTCCTCCATCTCCTCCCCATCTCCTCCTCCTTCTCCTCCTCCATCTCCTCCTTATCCTCCTTCTCCTCCTCCATCTCCTCCTTCTCCTCCTCTATCTCCTCCTCCTTCTCCTTGTGCATCTCCTCCTCCATCTCCTCCTGCATCTCTTTCTGCATCTCCTCCTGCACCTCCTCCATCTCCTCCTGCATCTCCTATTGCATCTCCTCCTCCATCTTTTCCTCCATCTCTTCCTCCATCTCCTCCTGCATCTCCTCCCCCATCTCCTCCTCCTTCTCCTCCTGCATCTCTTTCTCCATCTCCTCCTCAATCTTGTCCTCCATCTCCTCCTCCAACTCTTCCTCCATCTCCTCCTGCATCCCCTCCTGCGTCTCCTCCTGCATTTCCTCCTCCATCTCCTCCTTCATCTCCTCCTCCATCTCCTCCTGTATCTCCTCCTGCATCTCTTTCTCCAGCTCCTCCTGCATCTCCTCCTCCATCTCCTCCTGCATCTCCTTCTCCTTCTTCTCTCCCTTCTCCTCCTCCATCTCCTCCTCCTCCTCCTTCTCCTTCTCCTCCTACATCTGCTCCTCCTTCTCCTCCTCCATCGCTTCCTCCATCTCCTCCTTCTTTATGTTCTTTGGCCATCTTCCCGAACAAATTGGACTCACCCCTGCTTAATCGTTCCACCAAATTCTTTTGCTACCCCTTGCTCCTGCGTCTTGTGGATCCCTTACTTCCTTCTTCCTGTGCTCAGTCATCTTTGAAAATTGGTGGTTGCATTTTCAAAAGAATTCAGGGCCGTGAACTGATTCCTCAATGAGCCTCCTCATTGCATAATTGGGAATGCAAATCCTTGTAGGATTGAATTTCAGTTTCTTGCAGGCGCATGTGGCCTGGTTATGAGGTTCTCCAGGGCAGGAGGATCATGGTGGCAGCTCTCCTACAGCCAACATGAGCGGTGGACATTTGTCCCCTTATGTCATAGCCCTGTGCATCCCCTCCAGTTGCTTATTGATGGGAAAAATGACTGAGGACCAGACCTGCTTTGTGTGTGGCTATCTTTCTGCACATCTTTTTTTTTTTTTTTTAAATCAAGTTTGCAGCTGTGCAATTTAAACATGATTTTAGCATCAAAATGCTTCCAAAATATATATTTAAAAAAAAAAAATCCCACCAACCTGAATGTGTGCCCTGTAAGTGCACTAATTCAAGTCACCCTGTCCACTATTACAAGACAGGGACTTCTGATTTACCCGCACCCGGCTCAGATGCCCAGGGAAGAGACACACTTTGCAGGTCTGATGTGAATGCTCTATTAGGACTCTATTCTCTTAGGAGCGCTCCAGAGGGCAGAGAATTTCCACTTTATTTTATTTTTTTTTTCTGCAAACATGAATGCCATTTAAATAAGCAACCGCATCCCTCAGAACTCAGGCTTCCAAGAAATTTCCATCAGTTCATCATCGTGCGGTAAGACGGCAGATGCCGCTCGGATGGCAATTAGGATTTCGTTAGCGCCTGAGTCACGGATGAGGAGAGAGTTTCATTAAAATTTCTCTGTGAATCAGTGAACCGTACTCTTGGCTTATTTCCGCCGGTTTCTTTACAGTTTTCAATCAATATTTGAGTGTTTCCTGGGAAAACGCGTGTGTGGGGCTGTGGGGGTTGATCTCAGACTGTTTGTTCTTGGAAATTGTAGGATTAAAAGCCACTTTAGGACGGAATTCAGGAACCACTTTACAGAAAATCGACTGAAGCCCAGGTTTCGTTTAAAATTCATATATTTGCATTTTTTTTTCCCATCTCAGCACTCTCCTGTTGAGAGACCTTAAATGTGGATGGTGGGTTTATTGCCACCTGTTTCTGAGTTTGTGTGGAATCCATCTACAGAGGGCAAGGAAGGTGGATATTCTGCACATTTATAGCAGAGAATAAATGAGATACAGTACACACCAACCGAAGAGTAAGCCTCTTCCTACTCAACAATTATGCAAAAAAAAATAATAATAATCCTTCATATTTTATATCTGTGGACTATCCCACACGTCTTGAATTTATGCTGTGATGAATGCAAATCAAGTTTTCACATTGATCATTGTCGATATGCAATTCTGCCTGAATACTTTGAAAGTTTAGTGGACTTGATAGCAATGCCAATTCCGTCTTTAAGATAATATTCAATGTGTGCTTTGCTAGTAATGAAGGTCAGTACCAAGAAGAACAAACCATGAAGTTTGCAGAGTGTTAAAAACAGTTTCAGCCCAGGCCCCGTGGTGCATGCCGCTAATCCCTGCAGCTCGGGAGGCTGAGGCAGGAGGATCGTGAGTTCAAAGCCAGCCTCAGCCAAAGTGAGGCCCTAAGCAACTCAGGGAGACCCTGTCTCTAAATAAAATGCAAAATAGGGCTGGGGACGGGGCTCAGGGGTTGAGTGCCCCTTAGTTCAATCCCTGGTAGCCCCCCTCCAAAAAAAAAAAAAATGGTTTCAGGACTGGGAAGATTCCCAAGTGCTTTGTGGCCTCAAGAAAATCTGAAAGCATGACATTTTTAATTCTCTGTCATGGATAATCAGGTGTCTCTAGTGGAAAGTTACTTTTGTATGTGAATATAGGAAAAAAGTATATATATTTATATGCATCTGATAAGGCGTGTGTGTTGAGGGCTGAGCTCTGTGACCGTGAAACCTCAGTGAAGTCTCAGGCAACTTGGGGGACAGGCTCTGTTCTTGGGGACCCCCCGAGGTTGCTCAATGTGTGATTGGTAGATGGATCAGCTGATGCCCTGCCGACCCACGAGGAATACCAGGAGCTTTCTGTGGGTCTTGAGGTTCATTATGGGCACGTCAAGGACCTGGACGAGGAGAGCCTGTGGGAGCAGAGGGACGGACTTGGAGGTCAGCTGCTGGACTTTGAGAATCCGCAGAGAGAAAGGGCATCAGGACAGGAGGACGTTAGTGTGAAGATGGAAAATGGACCTGCCCATGGGACGTGACCCCAGGGATGGAGCTGCACATGGATGGACCGTGACCCTCCCCCAGGGGCTAATGTGGTTCTGAAAACCCAGGGGAGCCCTTCAGGGTGACCAGGGGGTCTGGTGTCCATGTAGGAAGAAGAGGGGGATGGAGGGGACTCCCATGTATGACGCACGCCACGTGTTGTGGTCAGCTTTGTGTCTCTGTGACCAAAGGACCTGACAAGGACCATTTTACAGGAGAAAAAGTTTCTCTGGGACCCACGGTTTCAGAGGTCCAGTCCCTGGTGGCCGACTCCATGGCTCTGGCCCAAGGGGAGCAGAACAAGATGGCGGCAGGGCCTGGAGGAGGAGAGCAGCTCAGGACAGGGCACCAGGGAGCAGAGAGAGCTCTGCTCACCAGGGACAGGAGAGAGACCCCAAAGGCACAGTCAGGGACCCCTTCCTCCAGCCACACCCCACCTGCTGCAGTCACCAACAATTAATCCATTCAAGTGGATTAACCCACTATGAGTCTACACCTCTCATAATCCAATCATTTCACACATGGCCTTATCTGGCGTATCTAATGTCTAAATTTGTACCAATAAATAGATAAATAACTTGGGAAATTATTCAGAGGGGCTGTCGCTTATGTAAGCAAGTACAAAGCCCAGAATCCAATTCCCAGCAGAGATTATATATTAATATGTATCACACATTATTATATATTTTATATACATTTTATATGCAAGATACATGACATAGAATCATAAAACTTTCAGGTTGTGGCTGGGGCTCAGCTGTAGAGTGCTCACCTAGCACGTGCGAGGCCCTGGGTTCGATCCTCAGCCCCACATAAAAAATGAATAAATAAAATAAACGCATTGTGTCCAACTCCAACTGAGAGATAAATATTTTCAAAAAGTATAAAACTTTCAGAAAACAATAGAGGGCAACTTTTGGGACCTGGCGATATGAAAAAAAAAATGAGTAAATATTGGGAGGCTGAGGCTGGAGGATCGCGAGTTCAAAGCCAGCCTCAGCAAAGCGAGGCCGTAAGCACCTCAGGGACATCAGCTGGACTTCTGGTGGGACTTCCTGGGTTCTACCCTCCCCTTCAACAGTCAAGAACAAATTGCAACTCAATGCAAGAAATTTCAGGCTTCGTGGAAAGATGAAGCTGCACCTTCATGAATCTGTAGTTGGGCTTCACAGGGCATCATTGAAGGTCAGTGCTAGGGACTGTGCTGTGCATGTTCAGGTATTTGGCAGCATCTCTGGTCCATACACATCCATACATGGATGCTAATTGCTGTGTGTTTACCCTGGATCCTTAAAAAAATCAACATTTTTGTTTATTCTATCTGATTTTTCCCTCCAAACATGGGGTTTGGGTTTCCCTGTCACATTTTGTATTTTCTTTGCATCTTGAAAAATCTTGCAGAACATTTTCAAGATAACACACGGCTGACGGTAAACATGTTTGTATGATTTGATTTATGGCCTTTTTTGTGGAAAACCCCTCCAAAGTTTGCATTGGAGAATTATCGAGAGAGATGCATATAGAAGGTTTTTGTTTGTTTGTTTGTTTGTTTGTTTGTTTTGCAAAAGTTTGTACTGGTTTAAAAGGTTAAAAAGTCTGTCGCGTCCTGGAATGGAACTGGTTTCCCAAAATGCTTCTTTTTAAGTCAGCTCTTAAGTCAGTTGCAGATTTCATATTTTCCTACACAAGACGAACTATTGAGTAAGAAAAAAGAAGAAGAAATAAAACTGTTTAAAAAAGTCTTTACCAGCCATCCTCAGCCACTTAGCGAGACCCTGTCTCAAAATAAAAAGACAAAAGGCCTCGAGATGTAGTTCAGGGGTCCAGCATCCTGGGGTTCCATCCCTGGTTACCAATAAAAATAAAATAAAATAAAATAAAATGCCTTTACCAATATTTATCATATTTTTTGACGGACACATGAAGCGATTCAATTGATCACATTTTTAAAATGTTCAAAACTCAGGAGAAGTCTCTTTTTCTATTTCAACTGAGCGTTGGGGACATGAACAGACTTTATTTTAAGTCATCTTTCGGAAGAGATCTTGACGGCTCTCAATAAAAGTCATCCCAAGGTACTAAAGCACAGATTTTTTTTTTTTTTTTTAACCTGGGGATTTTACCCAGGACACTCTACCACTGAGCTACAGCTGAATTCATTTTTTATTTTGAGACAGGATCTTGTAAGTCACTTAAGGCCTCACTAAGTGGCTGAGGCTGGCCTCCAGTCTCCTGTCCTCCTGCCTTGGCCTCCCCAGTTGGCAGGAATTACCGATTGGCACCACCACCCCCTGCAAAGACCTTGAAAACCCTAAAATTAGGGCTGAAGAATTTGGAGGCCAAAAAGCAGCCCATGTATTTTCCTTTTTCGGGACGATAAGAGCAGAGATACACTTTAAGCAAAGGGTAAGCATCTTCAGGACACAGGACTCCCTCTTGAAAATCCACCAAAGTGGATTTGCCCAGCGCGAGGCAGGCAGCTCGGTATCAAGAAGCCCCATTAGTCACCCACGGAGCTGGCTCCTCTGACATTGTCACCCCACGAGCTGCTCTTTCTGCATTTGCTGATTTGGGCAGAAGCCTTCCCCCTCCCATCTGCCGGCCTGCAGGACTTGGTGCGGACATCAGGGGCCCTGAATTTGCAATTTAAACGTGGATCCTCATAGAAACAGACAGTATATTAAACACCTGGGCAGCTGGACACGGTGCTGGCCCAAGCCTGCAATCCCAGTGGCTCAGGAGGCTGAGGCAGGAGGATCGAGAGTTCAAAGCCAGCCTCAGCCAAAGGGAGGCCGTGAGCAGCGCATGGAGACCCTGTCTCTAAATAAAATGCAAAATAGGGCTGGGGACAGGGCTCAGGGGTCGAGTGCCCCTGAGTTCAACCCCTGGAACAACAACCAAGAAGAGGTAAAATGTGGTCGAGACTCTAAGTCACAAGAACAGAAGTGAGACTTTCCTTCCACCCTGGACTCCACTTCTGGGGTCTTCCTGCCCCTCCGTGGTGCCTCCCAACAGAGGCTGTCGGTCACCAGGAGTGACATATTCCTGCTACCCCCAACCCTCTCCCCAAGGCAGACACAGCCCCTCCTGCTAACAGAGGTGACATTGGTCTCCATCCTCCTGCCTCAGCCTCCACAGTCTCTGGGATTACAGGTGTGCGCCCCTGCACCCGGCCAGGTGGACCACTCAGGAGCATTTCTTCGACCACGGGGAGCTTGCCCTCCGTGAGAGCCTTGTCCTGCTGCTCAACCTGGGAATGTTGGTGACTCTGGCCCTCACCTGTCCCCTCACTTGCTTGGGGGGGCTGCAGGTCAACTCAACAGAACTCAGGGTGACCCAGCAGCAGGGACCCGACTCTCAGGAGGCCCTTTGCAATGCACAGAGTGAGCCACCCATGGAGCCTGGGCTTGGGGTCTCTCCTGGGGTGGGTGACCAATTAGGGACAGGCAGGGTCGCCATGCCCTTGTTCAACAAGGTCACGCGGTCTGGGCAACACGGATTCCTTTTATATTTTTATTTTTGTATAAATAGGTGACATCCAAAGTCACCCAGGGTTTGCCACTTATGGACAGAGCTCCACAGAGATTCCACCTGGACTCGTGATAATTCCTGAAAATGGAAATTAAGGTCGTTTGTGGTGATTATTCATCATTCCTGTTAATCGATTTCTGCTCCTGATTCAGTGAGTCCAGACAGTTCATATTGCAGTCTGACTGTTATCCACACAGATTGCAACTTTTGAAGCCAAGTTCTGATTATTGCAACTTGTCATTATTGCAACTTGTCATCATTGTGATTATCATGATTGACAGCAGAGATGAGCTACTGCCCCACCTTCTCAGGCTCACAGTTGACAGGTGAGCAGCAGCCTTAGCCCTAAGGACAGGGGACAGACACCCCCCCCCCTTAGTTCATGTAACTGTGTTTTGTCTGTCTCTTAAACTTGAAAGTGAAGAATGGATACGTTGATGGTGGGACTGCAAATTGGTGCAGCCATTCTGCAAAGCAGGATGGAGATTTCTCATAAAAACTTGGAAGGGAACCAGTTTTTCCGCTCCTCATTTTATACCCAAAGGACTTAAAATCAGCATCCTACAGGGACGCAGCCACGTCAGTCATTACAGCAGCTCAATTCACAAGAGCTAAACCGTGGAGCCAACCTAGATGCCCTTCAATACATGACTGGATAAAGAAATGTGGTATAAATATATACAATGGAATATTACTCAGCCATAAAGAAGAATAACTAGGATATTTGCCAATAAATGATGGAACTGGAGAGCATCATTCTAAGCCAAATAAGCCAATCCCAGAAACCCAAAGGTTGAGTGTTCTCAGTGATATGCGGACACTAATGCAGAGCAAGGTAGTAGGAGGAGAAGAATAGAATTCATCCATTGGATTAGACAAAGGGGAGTGAAGAGAAATTGGCAGGAAATGGGAATAGGAAAGATGGTGGAATTTGCTGGATGTAAATTTGCTATGGACACATACGAATACACCACGGTGAATCTCACCATAGTGCACATCCTTGAGAAATCAATACAAAAATAAAATGAAATAATTATGGGCAAATGGCAGAAAGATCAGTAGCAGAAAGAGATCCAGGGGAGGGAAAGAGAGATACTGGGACTTGAATTAGAATAAGAAGTATTCCGTGCTTACATAATTCCACCAAACTGGATTTTACTGTTACTTATAACTTAAAAGAACCAATAAAATAAATTTTTTAAAAAAAGTTAAAGCCACACAAAATGGTCAAAGAGGAGAGTTCCTTCCCTTATGGCAGAAGGAGCCTCTGAATTCCAAGAGTGAAGGTCCAGAGAAGAATCCCAGGTCCATTGAGGAACAAAAGATTAGTATTTACTAGGATTGGCCTGGAGAGATGCTAAAGAAGGAATTCAGGTCACACAGCTTGTCCCCCAACCCTGTGGCCAGGTCCTGGGGAGAGTCAGAAACCAATATGGTGGACGGTGTCAGAAACCAATATGGTGGATGGTGTCAGAAACCAATATGGCAGATGGTGTCAGAAACCAATATGGTGGGCGGTGTCAGAAACCAATATGGCGAATGGTGTCAGAAACCAATATGGCGGGTGGTGTCAGAAACCAATATGGCGGATGGTGTCAAAAAACAATGTGGCGGATGGTGTCAGAAACCAATATGATGGGCGGTGTCAGAAACCAATATGGCGGGTGGTGTCAGAAACCAATATGGCGGATGGTGTCAGAAACCAATATGGCGGGTGGTGTCAGAAAACAATATGGCAGGTGGTGTCAGAAACCAATATGGCAGGTGGTTTCAGAAACCAATATGGCGGATGGCTTCAGAAACCAATATGATGGGCGGTGTCAAAAAACAATATGGCGGATGGTGTCAGAAACCAATATGGCGGGCAGTGTCATGGAATCTGCTTTGCATCTTGGACAGAAGAAATTCTCCTTGAGATGGACCCAAGGCAGAGCTTCAGCTGGACTTCCAATGTTGTCCCCTGAAAGGAGTTGCCTCCCAGTAGGTTTCTTGGTCCTCTGAATCTAGGAAGTCACAGCAAAGCCACCGTGAAGTGACACTCATGTCCCCAGTGATCCTGCAGGAGCCACCAAGCTAGCAGATCCCGCCCCAGAAGTTGGGCCAAGGCCTCCACCACAGCTGCTCCCCTGGGGCCGTTGATCCTGAGGTCCTTCTGTTGGCGCTCAGCAGCATGAGTATAAAAGTTCTTGAAGGATAGTCCCCCTCCCAGGGGACACAGCGAACATCCCAAAATGTCCTTTCTCGGCCATTTGGACTCAGGATTTCGTAAGCCTCGGGGGCCCCTGGATCCCAGCCTGAGGGGCGATTGTCTATTCAAGGCTGACAAGGTCCGCAAGCTGTCGAGGACACTCCATCAAGGTCACTGCACCAGATCCAGGGGACCCTCCAGAGCCAAGGGTCAGACCATGTGGCCAACTGAGGGTGCAGGACTCCAAGCCACGGTGTTGGGGTGGGGGGTCTGTCTGGAGCGACAGGGACCAACTAGCACATTCCTGAGATCATCCTAAACACGTTGATTAGTTACAAGTATCGCTGCAGCCCGTGTAAACATATGGCATCCGTACATCTATGTTGCATGTGTATACAGCTGGTAGATATTATACGATCACCACATTGGAGCAAGGGATGTCTTTCTTGGAAAGTTTGATTGTGGGCAGCTCTAGCTTGAAGCCAGCCCGTGTTGGAGGCTCCCACTGAAATCAACACGTTGCATCGATAAAGAGAAGAAAAAAAAAATGATATTTGATGCCCAAGAAAACAGAGAGGTCTAGCAAATGTCATCTGTCTCTGAAGACATGAAGCCACGACGTTGTGTGGCAAAAATGAGAATTCAATCCTCCTGCCTCAGCCTCCTGAGCTGCTGGGGTGACTGGCTGCACCACCGTGTCTGACTCACAGCAATCTATTTTTTTTCTATTTTCCTGAGGATTGAACCCCGCGACGTGCTGAACCCCTGAGGGACACCCCAGCCCTTTTTAACATCTTGTTTAGACCCAGGGACTCGCTGAGTTGCTACGTGCCTTGCTAAGTCGTGGAGGCTGGCCTTGAACTCCAGAGCCTCCTGTCTCAGCCTCCCCAGCCCAGCAATCTTCAGTGATACCCACTTTGTGCCCAAACGACCTGATGGATATTCTGGGGACTTTGTGGAACCTTGACAGATCCTCCATGACGTGCCCTGCTCCATCCAGGAGTCCTTTCAGACGTGAATGTTTTCTCTGCAATTGCTACTTTTTAACCTCCTTTGGCCTCCGCACAAAGCATCCTGGAGGCTGTATTCAAGTGTGACACTAACACATGCTCTAATGACACCGTACCTGGATCTGTTTGGTTCTAAGTGTCTCCATTCGCTCCTAAGAGCAGACCCCTGGGGTGTCTGACGGACGATGCCCGCGGTCCTTCTGTCCAGGGGTGGAGCCCAGTGTTTGCAGGTTCGGATACAAACCACGCAGCGTGTGCAAGTGGCCGTGTCCTGCGAGGTGCAGGGAGAGGACAATTGTGCACTGGAGCTTCCGACTGCAGCCTAAGGTGACGTGGGCTTCACCACCTTCGTCATCTCCCAACTGGCCTCTACCCCACGCACTTTTGGGTGACAGAATCTTGAGAATCTCCTCGAACTTCTGATTCTCTGCTCCTGAAATAATCGAAGGACGTCTTTGTAGTTTCTGTGGAGGTCGTGATTAAATACAATCTTGTAACAGAGCCACCGAGAGTCACTTCTTGCCAGGTGTGGTGGCAAACACCTGTCATCTCAGCGACTCAGGAGGCTGAGGCCGGAGGATCGCCAGTTGGAGGCCAGCCCTTAAACAACTTAGTGAGACTCTTGTCTCAAAATAAAATATAAAAAGGGCTGGGGACATGGTGGTTCGTGGGGCAGCGCCTCTAGGTTTGATCCTTGGAGATGCGTCACCTCTACGTCCCATCTCTGACTTCAGACATAGCTTGGAACTCGCTCTGCACCGTGTTAGAATAAAAGCAATGACCCCTGTCCCAGGTGCCTGTTAAATGACCTTGCAAAATGCAAAGAGATTGTGTCCACCTGTAGCTAAAAAATGAATATTTAAAAAACTAAAAAAAAGTATATTAACCACTAATAATAAAACGGAACAGTTGTGATGATATCATGCAATAAATATCTGTAAAACACCTGCACGCTATTTATGAGACTTTGCACTTTATATATTCAGGCAGATATTTTGGAGGGATAAATGAGATTCCAAAGGAAGAGAAAGAAGATTGCAATTGTTTAATGTTGAATAGGTTTGGCTCATTTTTTTTTTAGCTAATATTGACATATTGGATACTTTGAGCTATTTTACGAGTATCATTTTATTAGGTGAGATTTGCATTTGATGAGCTAATAGATGATATTAACGGTTTGGTTCGTCTTATTTGCTACGGCGGATGCACATTTTATTAGCTAACAGATTAAATAGTTTACATCCTTTTATTAGCTGAGGTCAATATGCATTTTATTATCTAACATTGATATATTGAACAGTTTTCATCTTTTGCTGCAAAGGTTGATATATTGCTTTTAGCTACTATCGACAGGTTGAAGAATCTGCGTCATTTTTAGCAAAAATTGGTCTACAGTGAATATGGATATATTGAATTTTTTCCCATAATTTTGTTAGCAAAGATGGATGTGCATTTATTAGCTGACATATGTCTGCATCATTTTGTTAGATGAGACGCATACACATGGTTTTAGGTGACATTGACACACTCGTAGTTTGCGTGTCTTATTAGCAAAGTGTCCTACACATTTCATCACCTAATATTGATATTTTTCACTAATTTGACCCATTTTGGACAGTGAAGATTGGGACACTTTTCATGAGCTGACATCGCTATATTGAATACCTCTCGTCATTTGCTTAGTGAAGACGGACAGGCATTATCTCCACCCACTAGGATTTACAAAGTCCTCCTCTGAGAACTTGGAACACATGAGCTATTTGGGGGGTACAGGTAACCTGGGAATGAACTTGGGGGGTCACTCGACCCCTGAGCCCCGTCCCCAGCCCTATTTTGCATTTGATTTAGAGACAGGGTCTCCCTGAGTTGCTTATGGCCTCGCTTTGGTTGAGGCTGGCCTCCAACTAGTGATCCTCCTGCCTCAGCCTCCCAAGCCGCTGAGATTGTAGATATGTACCTCTGCACCCAGCCACATGACCACTTTGATTGGTCCATGGTCATGAATCAAGTGTCCCTTTGATCTCACTCAGGTGTCCTCCTTCTAAGGGGATGGATAGAGACCAAGCCTCCAACGCTACCCGGGAGTTGTTCAAAAGAGCATCTATTTTTGCCTCCTGGCAAGACTTTCAGGACACCTCCGGGGGCACAGCCATGTCGAAACGGGTCTCAGCTTTGGGAGTGACTCACATTTTCCCCGGTATCCACGGCGAGGAACCCGCTTCCCCGACCTTAACAGGATTTTCAAATTGACACTGACATTTCCGTAAATCAGAAGGAGCTTTTTTCTCCTGCCCAGCTCCCGGGTCTTATGTAAATGGGTGCGCTGACTTTTACGGGATTGAATGCTCTCAGAAATGTCAGGCAACCTAATATAAAACAACTTAGCATGCTCCTTTTTAGATCTTAAAGGGATATGGTGTTAGAATACGGATTTTTTTCCTGTTTTTGGAGACCCATCCAGCCTGGATGGATTTTTCTATGTATATTAGAAACTGGAGAATTGAGCAGATCTATCAAGGTAGATTCATGGCTTTTAAAAGGGAAATTGGGATTCAGAAGCAAGTATTATAATTTGCATAACGAAGAACTGGTGCACGCATGTCATCCCAGCGGCTCGGGAGGCTGAGGCAGGAGGATCGTGAGTTCAAAGCCAGCCTCAGCCAAAGAGAGGCCCTAAGCAACTCAGGGAGACCCTGTCTCTAAATAAAATGCAAAAGAGGACGTTCGATTGTGTTTAATGACTGACATTTTTTGAGGACGATGACGTTCTAGAGAAGTGTTCACGCTTTTGTGAGAAAGAGCTCCTGGAAGTTTTGTGGGGAGCTTTTACAACCGGTCTCTGTCTCTCTTCTGTCTCTGTCCCCTGTCCTGCACACATACACACACACGTACCCCTTGCACACTAACACACCACTGCCATAAGCCAGTGCACAGCCCAGATTCCGTCACATTGGCACCCTGGTGCCACCTGACGAGGGGCTGCGCTCCACAGTCACAGGTGGCCATCTCCAGAGCCACCTGCAGGCCCAAGGGACCTGTAATGACACCAGTCCCAGGCAACGGAGGGACAGGGAGAAGCTCAGGCAGCCCACAGGGATGATGGAGACAGCCTGGGTCTCTCCCTGCGAGACTCCAGGGTCCCCAGCCTTTCATTTTGACCCACCTGTCATGCTCAGGGTCACCCCCTGAGCGCCACCACCCAACACCCCCACAGCACAACCTGCCACTTTCTGCAGGGTCACGTCACCGTCCTGCATGGCCCTTGCTGATGTGGGCCCTGGGACGTCCTCACTCAGTTCATGTCTGAGCCCTGATCTTCAGAATCTCTAGATATGTATATTCATGCAAATAGGTTCATGTTTAATATTAATATATGTAAATAGATGTATATGTAATACACTCAGGTGAATATGTGTGTGGTGTACGTATGGGATCACGTGACCTAGGCATATAGTAAAGAGCACCTTGAGCCACATGTGTACATGTCACACGTTATATATGCACCATAGGTTGTGCACTCTCATGATGTGTATGAAAACATCATGCATGTTATCTGTATGTTACATATTAAATACTATATATTGCATAATATGATATATAGTGTATTATTATATATTATATTGCACAAAATATGCATATTACCTATGTATATTTATTTTTTATTTATTTAAATGTATATTATATATGCATATTATGTGTACATAATATGCATATATAATATACATAACATATTATGTGTACACTTATTTTATATAAATAAATGAATATTATATATGCATATTATGTGTACACTTATTTTATATAAATAAATGCATATTATATATGCATATTATGTGTACCTATATAGTATTACATATATCATACATCTTTATATATGTAATATGTAATGGATTTATATGTAATTATATATAGTATATATACTATATGTTATATATTCAACACTTAATATGTGTATGTAATTATATGTACTATGTATTCTATATATTTTATATATAAAAATTAATGTATGTATATGCAATCGTATAGCATATAATATACTATAGTATATATAGTATATGATACAGTATGTTGCATAGTATATAATATAGTACGTGCATATTATATGTAATATTGAATATATAACATACTAAATTATGCGTGTATAATATACTTGTATATTATGTGCATATGTTATATATCATATGTGTATATTATATGCATATATTAAACACTTAAAAATCAATTTGAAATTTTTTAATATTAAAATACTTCAGATTTTTTTTGTGGGGTGTACCAGGGATTGAACTCAGGGGCACTCAAGTACTGAGCCCCATCCCCAGCCTTATTTTGTACTTTATTTAGAGACAGGGTCTCCCTGAGTTGCTCAGGGCCTTGCTTTGGCTGAGGCTGGCTTTGAACTGGCGATCCTCCTGCCTCAGTCTCCTGAGCTGCTGGGATGACAGGCAAGTGCCACCACACCTGGCCAGAATTTTTAATAATTTTTAAACTAACCATATTGGGAATAAAAGTTTCCGAGTGATTTTCCCTGTCATGCCCCTCTAAAAAAGAAGACATTTTTTAAAAAATTCGCTAATATTCTAAACACAGTCAACATGTGTCTCTTTAACACGCCTATGTTTATATGTTTAAAAATGCGTGTACTTTACATACATGTGCACACACATATCTACTGATTTCAGTTATCGTTTTCACTTTGATCGTAGCGTTGCAGGAGATTTTCTTCCTGGTATCCAGGGAGGGGACCTACCTACTGCACCACTCAGAGTATTTGGAAGCATCTGGGTCACAAGGTTATTTGCATTTGCCCTGAAGACTTTAGCTGCCAATCACGATGCACGACAGCTTGTACTACTTTCAAACACACTCGGTGGACAAGCAGTGAAAGAACCATCAAGGCTTGCCCTAGGAGAAAATGCTCATTTATTGAGGCAGCTCTGCATATTTATAGAGCTGGGGGTGGTCTCACAGTAGGCATGGGTGCTTTTTGATTGGTGGGTAAGGATCAGGTGAGCCAGCAGGGCTCTGATTGGTGGGTAAGGATCAGGTGAGCCAGCAGGGCTAGTCTGATTGGTGCATAAGGATCATGTAAGCCAGCAGGGTAGTCTGATTGGTGGGTAAGGATCATGTGAGCCAGCAGGGCTCTGATTGGTGGGTAAGGATCATGTGAGCCAGCAGGGCTAGTCTGATTGGTGGGTAAGGATCAGGTGAGCCAGCAGGGCTAGTCTGATTGGTGGGTAAGGATCAGGTGAGCCAGCAGGGCTCACCATTAGATGCCTCTTCTCTGGGGATGGGGAAGTTAGTCTTTGGAGCCGGGGCCACTCCCAACAAGTAGCATCTCTTAAAGCACCCTGAGCTGTGTGGCATGTGAACCTGCCCTGAAATAAGACATTTATTTTTCCATTTCTTTTTTTTTTGTCTTTTATTAATTTTTAGAGCTGATTTGCTCCGTCTTATTTTTTTTAAATAAATGTTAAATTACTTAAGAGTTTTCCGACCCTCCTTATTGACACAGAGAGATGACAAGCATTTTTCTGCAGCTCATCTGTAGCAGGCAGCATCTTGATTTTTTTTTGTTAACGTTCAGTTCGAATCATTTTTGCACCTTGTCTGAGGTCACATTATTCTCTGGGACCTCCTCCTGGCTCCTTGGTGCTGGGCAGTGACCACAGGACCTTGGGCATAGACCTGGCAACCACTCTCCCACCTGCCACCCAAAAACCTCTTCTTTTTCTTCTCTAGGATCATAAAAAAGGACGATTTTTTCTAAGAGTTCAGAAAAAAAATCCTTTTTTTTTCCTGCAAGATATATTCCTTTTGGTGAGTAAATATGTTTTCTATGAACTCAACCTTTCACTCTCCACATGCGGAAGGAAGGGGCTGACTTCTCTTTGGAGCTGAACGTGTTCATCTCCTCCCTGACCTGGCTGAGGCTCGGGTTTGGATTTGCACACACAGGACCTCGTGGGGCGAAGGTGACTCGGGTGTGAAACTCCAGTTTCATTTAGCTGAACCCTGAGGGTTTGCCCGAGGGTCACGATTTGCACTGGGGAAAAAGTTTAATGCAGGTGGTCACAAAAATGAAGACAGGTGCATCGTGCATCTGCTGGGCAGTCTGATGTGGTTTTGCAAATTTCATAGTTTGTGAAATATTTTATAACTTAAATATCTGATTTACTTTTATAAAATTTTTTTACCAATTTTTGAAAACATCTTTTGCACATTTTATTCTCTTGAACCGTCCTGGATTTTTTTTAAAAATAATGTAAATTATCTACTAAATATTGTGAGTAGAGAGAACTGTCCCCAGGTACAACTTAGAGTGACATTTTTTTCAGATGGCATAGTAACAATGGGAAGTCACACCGTACAAGTGATACCCAATGTGTTCTAACGCTGCGTACCAACAATGCACAGCAACACTGCTTCATGCTGGATTTTTTTGTGTGTTGTCATTACATAAATATGTAAAAATAAAAGTCAAAAAAAATAAGCAAATAAACCCAAGGGACAGAGGTGAATAATTCCAGCAAGTTGGGAGGCTGAGGCAGGAGGATCACAAGTTGGAGGCCAGCCTCAACTACTTAGCAAGACCCTAAGGAGCTTAGGAAGTCTCTGTCTCAAAATTTCTTTAAAAAATTAAATTTAAATAAGCAAGAAAAAAAGGAGATGTGGCTCATTGGCGGAGGCTGGCTTTGAACTTGCAATCCTCCTGCCTCAGCCTCCTGAGCCACTGGGATGACAGCTGTGCACACGGCGCCCGGCTGGTTTTCCGTCTTTTCTGTTAAATGCGTCTGAATTCTATGATTCTTCATTTCTTACCTGTTCAAGTTGTTCTTGCAAAGTTGCAAAACATCCTTTCAATTTCCTCTTTGCCTGCGTCTGCCAGATGGGAACTGGGGTAGCATGGATATTCATTCCGTTTCCCGCTTAAATATAGCCATTTCTATTTTTGCCTTGAAGCACTAACGCAAATACCTTCAGTCTAAGAATAAGATGTGCCTCACAAAGCCATGTATGTCATCTAGGTCTTAATATAGCGCGCTTTTCCTCAATGTGTGTCGCTTTGATATTTGACATTTTATTAAAAAAAAAAAAAAAAAAACATACACATGTTGGTGGGTATAACAGATCGATCAGAGAAACACCAGGATCCTGAGAAAAATGACTACTTCCACAAAAACATCTTTACTTAATATCCGTCTCCTCCTGCTGCAGCTCGGACTCCCTGTCGCAGATATCAAAGGATTCTCAGAGACTAAATCTCCTGAGGGTGCCCGTCTTTCTCTAAATAATTAAATAATCGCCTTATTTTGGAAAAACTTTCTTGAATTTTTCATGCTGTTTACATAGGAGACCTCACCAATTTGAAAAACGCTCCCCGTGTCTATGAATCCTTGGTTCATTTGCAACAAAACAGCCATGATTTCAACATTGATAGACCTCATCTGCCTTCAAAGAGGTCCTTCTAAAAAGAAGATCCAGAGACCCATCCGACCATTTTCATTGTTGATGCTGTTACTCTGCTTAGAAGTAACTTTCTTTTTTTCTTTTTCTTTTCTTTCTTTCTTTTTTTTTGGGGGGGTGGGGATACTGGAGATTGAACTCAGGGGCACTCCACCCCTGAGCCCCATCCCCAGCCCTGTTTTGCATTTTATTTAGAGACAGGGTCTCCCTGAGTTGCTTAGAGCCTCACTTTGGCTGAGGCTGGCCTCCAACTTGCGATCCTCCTGCCTCAGCCTCCCAAGCTGCTGGGATGACAGACATGCATCATTGAGCCGGGTCTAGTGGTAGATTTCTGAGCATCTCTCTTCTCTGCACAGTAACACTTTCCATTTGATTGATTTCTGCAACGAATCACAGAAACACTACCGACCCATTTGAGTCTCTTCCTTTTTCTTTAGGTCCTTCTGTGCAAACCCTGTGAGAATCATAGGAATTTTCTCTCAGTATTTCACACCAAGATAGAGGAATGAAACTTTTTTTTTTTTTTTGCATTTTCTGAAGAATGCTCAATAATTACATGTCTGATAGTTTAAATGCACCACCAGGAGATGTCACTTCTCTACGGACACATTTCTGATGGTCCCACTAGGTTGGAGTTCTAGGACCATTTTTGGTGTCTGACGGAGGGTGACCAGAGACACTGCCCAACCATCTGACGACACTCAGCACAGAGAACCACCCAGTCCCCAATATCAATTTTGCAGAGATTGATCATCTCTGGACAACCTGATTCCGAGGAGCAGAAAGCACAATTTGGATTATTTTTTTTTTCACTGTGGCTTGTGATTATTGCTAAAAGGATCTTGTTCCCCAAGTAATTCAGGTAGCACTTTAATGAGGAGTATATTTTATGGGCTCTTATGCCGTGTTGGGAGGAGAAGAGCGAGCAGACTTTACAAGATTCTATTTTAAGGACACTGTGGGAACCCTTGGTGGCTGATTCAGGGCACCTACCTGGCTGCAAACTTTTCTTTCTTTTTAATGTCAAATATTTCTCTCTCTCTTTTTTTTTTTTTTTTTTTTTTGCATATATTTTTAGGTGGCAGTATCTGCCTCGCAGTGAGGTACAGCCTGTGCATCCAACACGGGTGTCCAGTACTGCTTCGTAAATAGTTGCTAAGAATTCTGTAGAGACACGGGTTTTTTTTTTCCAAATTATTTTCTTTTATGGTTGGTGGAATCTGCGGATACGGAAATCACAGATGCAAAGATTTTTTCTAGGTCATAAATAGATAAATAGACGATAATAGATGATAAATAGATATATTTGTACTTTATTATATTCACGGTGTATCTTTTTAACACTTAGATGCAATTCTATATATTTTATGCATTAAATATATTCAGATTTATATGTATTTATAAATATGGGACTGTTTTCTCTGGGGATTCTCTATTCTGCACACGCAAAAGGTCCCTTTCACCTGGAGGATGTCTTCTGAGACTTCCCCGTAGATGCCTAAAACCCCGGAGCATCCCGTGCCTGATGTGTGCTGTGTATTTTTCCGTGTGCACACGTGGACCTAGGATAGCGTTTCACTTGGAAGTTGGGCCCCGTCGGAGATGAGAAGCATGAAACTGAGTCGCCGTAACAGTGTGAAATAACGGGATTCCTGTAGGATAAGTGGAAGGACACCCCTCTGTGACCGTGCGAGGTTCTGGGTGACCTTCCTTGAAAAACAACCTCTCTGGTCTGATAACCAACACAGCTCCTGGATGCCTAACGGGTGGGTAACATATACCACGTGGAAACACTGCACCTGGGTATGATTTGCTTCTCCAGAAGGACAGAGGGGGCAGCAAAAAAAAAAAAAAAAAAATGTCTTCATGGTCCTTGGAACTATTGAGCATATGCACATGATTTTTTTTTTTTTTTTTAAAGAAAGGATCCCTCCCTATTTCAATGATCTCCTAATCGTTTCTCAAAATTCCACCGGCGGAAGTTGACGTCGTCGAATGCGATAGTGGTCGTTATTTTCACGCTGCTGACGTAGGTGCTGGTTTTCATGTTATCTTCGAAGAACTCATGGAGGGGTAGGGATGTGGCTACGTGGTTGGAGTTCAGGATGGGCTTGCACAAGGTCCTGTATCCCATCCCCAGCCCTGCAGAAAGGACCCGGCTAACCACCTAGCAAGCCAGTCGCACACACCAATGCCCAAATTTTACCTTTCCTGTTCCTTTGGATATCAGACGTTAAATTGTCCACGCCATCATCCGTCACCAACAATGAGGCAAGAGCAGATGGTTTCCATCCATCGGCCACTGGGGAATAATTGCATTTTTAATCCAATTTCAATCATAGCAAAGGGACACAGGAAGTCCTTCCAAGATCGCTCTACTCTCTGGAAATCTTATGTTCTCAGGAACAAAGTAACATGCCTTTTTCTCCCCTCCTGATCTAATTCTCTCCTCTGAATGTCAAACTATTTTTAAAATAATGGCATTATTTTCATTTGCATAATTATAATTCTTTGTCTCTGGAATTTGCAGTTTGCATCTCATGGTTTTCTTTCCTTGACTAGAGGGATTGCACCACAGGGACCTTATCCACCGAGCCCCACCCCCAGCCCTTTTTATTTGGAAACAGCATCTCTTGAACTCGCCATGACCTCATGAAGTTGCTGAGGCCGGCCTCCAACTTGCCATCCTCCTGCCTCAGCCTCCGGAGCTGCTGGGATGATAGGCATGTGCACCACCACCTCCCGGAGCTCTGTATCTTTTATCTGTATCCAGATTTGTTTTATAAAAGTCCCTTTAGGACCTAAGATAACTTAGTGAGTGGAAGTCTACAATTCCACCATTTCTCCCCCAATTTATTAACGCAATAGCTGTTGAGCTCTTCGACTGAAGGCAATGAAATTAGCTTCTTATAAGGGAGCCCACTCATGATGGATGGCAAAGGCAGGCTTTGGCTCGTTGATTTAACTCCCAAATTCTCTCTGAAATTGGAGTTCATTGGACAATGAGGCTGGAGGAGAATCTCGAATCCAAACGTGGAGACCAGAAAGGGATTTTGCAATCGGCCGCGGGTCTAAGTAGTGCATGAAGCTTAAAAGAAATTAATGTCTCAGCAGCAGGATCCTTCAGGTAGTTAAAAATAGGGGAGTCACCTGCTTCCGCCTGCTTTGGTGCATGCAGAAAGGTGGATGTTGCAAACTCGACCCAATTATTTCCCGTGTTTCTTCCTGACTCACTTCTTTCTCATTTTAATTTCGAGAGCTGGGAACTCGGCAGGGGGGTGGGCATCTCCTGCATCCTTCCTTATGATTGCAAGTCACAAGGAGAGGGTGTAATTTTGGAAGTCGGCTGTAGAGAAAGGCATTGGGACGTTGGCTCTCGACCTCCGCGTGTGCAAGGTGACGTGTCTGGGGTTGACCGGGGACATCTCCAGTTAGGTGCTGCCATTACCGAGAAATCACGGTGGGCTTCTGATGGACAAGATGTGCCCTGGGATCCCTTTGAGCATCAATATGCAACGAAAGCATCTCAAATCAGGGAAAAAAAATTCAGCTGCCCAGAGCCTCAGCCCACGCCTGTCATCCCAGTGGCTCGGGAGGCTGAGGCAGGAGGATCCAAAGCTGGAGGCCAGCCTCCACAACTTAGCGAGGTCCTAAGCAACTTAGTGAGATCCTGACTCCACATCCCCAGCCGTCTTTATTTTTCATTTTTGAGACAGGGTCCCTCAGACTTGCTTAGTTCCTCCCTAAGCTGCCGAGGCTAGCCTTCAACTTGCCATCCTCCTGCCTCAGCCTCCCAAGCCGCTGGGATCACAGGCGCGCACCGCTGCGCCCGATGATGTTTATCACATTTAAAAGAAGATTTAGGGAGAAAGAGGGAGGCTTTTGTCACAATGATGAGAAAGTCCACCTTTCACACGGGACCAGTCCTGGCCGTCCTTACGCTGGGGATTTTTTGGGGGGATCTTCAACAGATCTGCGAGGACAGATTTCGACCTCTTCCAGGTTGGGACTTAACCCTCCGCCATGCAGCACTCAACCAAGCTCATCTCCTTAGATAATTATTGCAAACATCTAAGATTTGACCCCAAACATGAATTTGCAGATGGGGAGGGTCAGGAAATTTAAGATACTTCCCTGTGTTTGGAAATTTCTTTGATTGACCTAAAATCTCAGAAAAGATGCATCTAGTTTGAAATATCTGCCTTTTTTTTTTTTTACCGTGCTATTTGCAGCTTTCTTAGACTATTTTGCTGCTCCGTTTTCTTATTAAAGAAAGCTCCCTTTGTGGACATGAGTAATCGCCATCGTTATAGGAATCGAATTATTAATTAAAAGTGCATCTTTCTGTGCACAAAGCAAATCAAAATAAGGTTTCGCTGTGGACAACCTTGCCTCTGAGCCTCTTGCTGTATCAATTTCTGCCCGAGGGGGGTAAGCTTCTGAATTCTGTGTGATTTCCTTCTTTTTCCTACAAAACTCGGTTTCTAAAACACTGTGATATAACCAGTGGGGTCTTTATTGTCGATTTTACAATCTTCATCTGCACCTGGAAATTTTTTTTAATTAAATAATGTGTCTTTGGTGACATGAGAAGTGACCGTTCTGTCCAGGGTTACATAGAACCCCAAGCTTTGCAGCTCTATCCTAACACAGTCAAGTGTTTCCGAAGCTGAAAGTTAAATCCAGATTCACCTTTTGCAAATGGTGCAGGAAGGAATATTGGGCCCAGGTGCCTTGTTGAAAAAAACAGAAGTTTTTGCACCTATTTTGTGTGCTACAGTTTAGGTGCCTATTTAAAAATGCATCCTGTGCTCTGAATATTTTTGCAGAGGCTGGACATTTTTATACTCCCAATTTTTTTTTTCTTTTTTCTTTATTTTTGGTCACCAGGGATCGAAGAAAGATGCATGAACCACTGAGCTACACACTCAGCCCTTTATATTTTTATTTTGGGACAGGGTCTCACTAAATGGCTTGCAGTCTTGCTGAGTTGCTGAGACTGGCCTCCAACTTGCGATCCTCCTGCCTCAGCCTCCTCAATAGCTTGGATTATAGGCAGGTGCCACCAAATGAAGCGATATTCTTAATTTGATAACATAAAATCAGGTAGTTATTCCTTATTTATTGACATTATCAAAATGTTGTCTTTAGTTGGTTCTTGTACTAGATTGTCCACTTGGACTTTCTCAGATTAAACCTAGTGGTGAAATGTAAGGTTCAGTACATTCTGGATCATTATCTATTCATTGTGCTTTCTGGTAATTCTGTATAAAACACGAGAGGCAGTAATTTCCCTTATTTCTGGTGCTAGCTCCACTTACTGACAAAAAAAAAAAAAACCAAAACCACTCATTTCCGCCCAATGTGGTCACGCACGTCTATAATCCTAGCATCTAAAGAGGCTGAGGCGGGAGGATCCCAAGTTGGAGGCCAGCCTCAGCAACTAACTGAGGCCCTAAGCAATTTGGCAAGACGTTTTCTCAAAATAAAAAGAAGATAAAAAGGTCTGAGGGTGTTGCTTAGTGGTTAAGCACCACTGGGTTCAATTCCTAGTACAAAAATAGAAAAAAACAAAGAAAGATAAAGAAGGATGCTTATCTCTGTTTTCTGCAAGAATTTACCCAGAAACACAGAGTCTTCACTTATTTTCTTACATGGAGACCCCAGGGGCTGGTGTTGGAGGGGGGGCTCTGGGAGGGGCTGAGCTCCTCAGGGTGCAGCCCATAAAAAGGACCAGGGTCCTTATAATAGAGACCTGAGAGCCCCCTGCCCTTCCACCATGGAGGACCCAGGAGAAGGCATCCTCTGGGAGCAGGAAGCAGCCCTGGACCTCGGGCTGCAGCCGCAGAGCTAAGAGCCGTCGGGGTCTGTGCTCTATAAACCGTCTGGCCTCAGGGCTTTTGTTATAGTCTCCCCCAGTCTCTCATTCATTCTCTCTCTCTCTCTCTCTCTCTCTCTCTCTCTCTCTCTCTCTCTTCTTTCTGTTTCTGTAACTTGTCAATCTATGCGACTTATTTCGATTCCTTTCTTTTTGCCTCTTGACACCAACATATCGCTCCCTGCACGGTTCACTTTCAAAAGTGAGATGGTCCTTCTCATCCATTTATTAGTCAAACACCTTTGCGTTTCTTGTAATGTTAGTTAGTTGTTAAATCAAAACTTATTTCTCCGCGTCCATCTCCTGTTTTCCGGGATTCATGATAAACCTATTAAAGCCACCCAGTTTTGCTTCTAGAAATATATTTTCCTGCCTGTGCTCAGACACACACAGTTTGACCTAATTTTAAGTGGTAGTGTCTCTCTTTGTTCTTGCTCCGATTTCCTTAACAGAACACACATGTGCATGCACACACAGACACACACACACACACAAACACACACACTACTATTTGTTTTTCCCTATTGTTTTCTAAGTACATTTGTGCATATTTAGAAAACTTCTTTCTGTGCATATTCATTTCCTTCAACTTGCACACTATGTAGAATATATCTGTGGATTTATTGCATAATGTGGCAATTTTGTGCCATTCCCTAAACAGGTCAAATAATGTGCAAGCCTGTGACCCCTCTTTCTCCAACCCCAACCCTTCTACCTCTGGCCTGTTATCTATTTATTTTTCTTTTGTCTATTTTTTTAGGGTGTTACTGGGGATTGAACCCATAGGTGCTTAACCTCTTAGCCACATCCCCAGGCCATTTTGTATATTTTACTTAGAAAAAGGGTCTTGCTAAGTTGCTTAGTGCCTTGCTCAGTTTCTGAGGCTGGCCTCCACCTTGCTATCCTCATGCCTCAGCCTCCCAAGCCTCTAGGATTGCAGGTTTACACCTCTGTGCCCAGCCTCTAGCCATTTTTAATTTTTTTATAAAAAGTTATTAACTTATTGATAGCTGTTAGTCTTCACATCTTTTTACCATTCTTCTCAGATTATTTGCATACGTGCCTGTGTATTTTGTCCAAGAAGATTTTCAGAGTAAAACCTCCATTTGGTGAAATGAGACCCTCAGTGTAACTGATTTTTTCCTTTTTTCTGCCTCCTCAATTTCATAAACATTGAGCCAAGTGTAAAGATGAAGTTCAGGGTCGTTTCTCCCCAAGCTTTAGACACATTGCTCCTATCTCTACTAGTATCCTGTGCAGCTCTTGCAAAGTTTGGTGTCAATCTTACCCTTTGTTTTTTTGCTTGTTGTTTGTTATCACATTTGTTTTCTCTTTCGGTTGCTTTAAAGTGCTGGGATTTGAATTCAGGGCATTCTGTCTATATGACTCCTATTCAATACTGGTTCTTCCACTCTTTTTTCCCCCCAAGAAGACTTGTACAATTTTTCTGTCTTTCATGTTTTAAAATTTCACATTTATGAGTCTTTTAAGGGCACTGGATAAGCTTATTCAATATTAGTTCTTTGCTCTTTTATCATTTCAAAGGCATCTTCCTGACCTCATTACCCTATGTCTCGTGGTCTAATTTGTTTTCTTCCTTTTGTTACCTGATGTTGCTACACCTGCCCTGGGGATCCATTATTCCAAGAAGTACATTTCTATTCCTTTATTCTTATAGAAATTGTAGGAAAGTTCTCTTATCTGGACTTTCAACCTGAAGGTCATCTCTCAAAATTTCCTTCAATTCCGTAATTCCTTAAATTCTGATGCATGATTAATCATTAATATCTTTGATTATTATTCATGTTATGACTATGACTTCCACAGTGACATTTTGACTTCTCCTGACACCTCCCTATTTGGAATAGATTTCCTTGAGGATAATGATTTTATCTCTTTCCATTTTTTTAACTGGTCTGTTCCAATAATTACATTTTATTCTGTCAGTTGATTTCTTGTTGCTCTGATACATAACTAATACCATGAGCTAAAAGGAAGACAGATTTATTCTGGCTCTTGGTTTCCGAGGTCCAGTCCCTGGTGGCCGACTCCATGGCTCTGGCCCAAGGGGAGCAGAACAAGATGGCGGCAGGGCCTGGAGGAGGAGAGCAGCTCAGGACAGGGCACCAGGGAGCAGAGAGAGCTCTGCTCACCAGGGACAGGACAGAGACCCCAAAGGCACAGCCCAGGGACCCCCTCCTCCAGCCACACCCCACCTGCTGCAGTCACCACCCAGTGAGTCCATCCAAGTGGATTAATCCACTATTCGTCTACACCTCTTGCAACCCACTCATTTCATCTCTAAGCTTTCTGCATCGTTTCTCACATGAACTTTCAGGGACACTTCCCTCAATTCCCAGGGATTCTTCAAACGGAGGCCAGGATGGGCGTGCCTATGGCCATGTTTCTCCAGGGAACTGGACACAGGTGGCCGTGACGCCACGGGGACCTCAGGGGTGAAGCCCCGGTGGAGGGGGTGAGGCCGTCTCAGCTGAGGTTGGGACACTGGAGTTTCAGGTGGAGGCAGAACAGCTGAGCGGCCAAGGTCACCCCGCGGGGGAGTGGCAAGGGGACCCAGGGCCCAGCTGCAAGACCCAGGCGGGAATGGCCGTCAGGTTGGCGCTGGGGGAAGCAGAGAGGGTGAGCAGCAGCCTCCTTCAGATGCCCTGGTCCCCTGGACGGGGGACTGAGTCCTGGATTGCACGGGGGATGCCGTCTTCTTGCTTTGGTTGCAATCAGATTTGCATTTCCTGACCTCCCGAGGCTGAAACAATGTATCTTCTTGGCTCTGAATGTACAATGCCCAGAGCGCAGGAGGAGAGATCCTTTAACAAAAGGAAACATTGTTAATAATTCAGCTGCCGCCTGGGTGCATGCACCAAATCAGAAATAAGAGAGATACCAACACCCAAATGCAGCAGTGCGAAACCCTGAAACCTGTACCGCACCGTTCATCCTAAGACCCCGAGGGAAACCACACCTGGTTGCCTCAGAGCCCACGGGCGCACCTCTGAATACGGCTAAATAACAGAACCCCCGGGGCAGGCGAGGGGGTGCACACCTGCCAATCATCTCCCCTGAATCTGCTGGATTTTGCAGGATGCACAAAACTGCTCATGGGAAATGGCATTGCAGGTCCCAGAGACAGAAGCAATGGAAAATTCTAGAAACCACGCATTTGTGAAGAGTGGCAGTCCGGACCTAGGAAGCGTGTTTTGCAAAACGTCAGCTGGACCAACGTGGAGAGTATTGTGCATCAGCAGCGGGATTGGCGGCCACCGCCATTCACCTGTCAATCATTCTCTAAGACAACCGATTGACGTGGACCTTCCTCCCGGATCCGATGTGATGTTCAGAGCACTTTTGCCAACAAGGGGTAGCAGGGTCCTAATGAAGCCAGGGAGCTGGGCACAGTGGGGCCCACCTGTCACTCCATTGGCTCGGGAGGCTGAGGCAGGAGGATCGTGAGGTCAAACCAGCCTCAGCTACTTAGCAGGGCTCTAAGCAACTCAGTGAAAATCTGTGAAAAAAAAGTTCCTCTTGAGCTATTTACTGCCTCCCAGTTCTTGGAGACTCCTGGGTGTGATCGTCCATCAACGTAAGCCAGCACCCTCAAAATGTTGGTCACTGAAAGGAACCTCAATTTCAGGGGCACCGTGGAAGGGTGAAAAGATCTTTGTCAATGACCAGGCGAGAGGCCCAGGGTTTTAGGTGTCGGCCAAGCTTCTTATTCTCACTGCATGACGCACATGAAAGCCATTTCGAAGGACGAGGACATGGAACTTCACCATGAGGAAAGTGACGGACTGGGACATAGGGTCGTGGATAAGAAAAAGAAATTTAAAATAGGAATCAGTGATAACTTATAGAGAATCGTGAGTGTAGACAATTTCACATAAATCACACTCATATACACATGTGGTTTAAATAGCTAAGGAATGGGCATCTATCACCCAGTGACTAGATCAATAAAATGTGGTTCCATATGGAATACTACTGAGCCGTAAAAAAGAATGCAACAGAAGAGTGAATGCGGATAATAATAATCTTTTGTCCATTTCAAAAAAAAAAAAAAAAAAAAAACTACCAGAAAGGGTTTCTCTTTGCTCTTTTTTTCTTTGGTAAAAGGGCAAACTCAGGTGACAAACAGATATGTCTAGACATTTTTGTGCCATTTTCAAAAACAGCTTGGCCCCGTTCGAAGACAGTTTGAGGCAGCCCAAGAATACAACACCCAGTACCTTTCATTTCCCCCCAAATAACTGAGAATATGGGGGCTCAAGTTGAGCACCCGTCTGACTTCGTGATTTCTTGCAGATGAAGTAGGAGAGAGAGAGAGAGAGAGAGAGAGAGAGAGAGAGAGAGAGAGAGATACAGAGGCATTTGCTGGTGAGATGTTTATTTCTGGAAATAGAAAACCATTTTCTTTCTTTTCTCTCTTCTTATGAAGCCCAGTTTTGGGGTTGGTGACCAAAGAGAAACACAGGATCTCTCTCTCTCTCTCTCTCTCTCTCTCTCTCTCTCATTCATTTCCAGTGCAGCCAAGGGAGGCCGGTGCGTGTCCTAACATTTAGCGTCCAGGAAGAGCACTGAACAATTTTGTCTAGAATCTCTATTTTAAGCTCCTCCTCACCTTGACGCTCAGCTTGGGTAACCTTGAGACTTCTGATGGGCGGAAAATGAGACTGGGTTGTGCGGCTGTTCTACGAAAAAAGAAAAAAAAAAATGCAACAGAGGCGTAGATTTGAACAAGAACCTCTTTTAAATGTGGCTTGTTCAACGGGCATTTCTTACATTCCCCAAAGTCTTGGCTCAGTTGTCCCTCTTCAAACGCGGTGACTGGACCTTGAGCTAAAGAGAATGTAAATATGAACATATTATCAACATTCTATATATTTATTCTATATATATATATTCAATATTCAATCTACATATTCTATATATATATATATATATATATATATATATATATATATATATATATATATATATATATTTTAAATGAGCACCTAGTAATTGCACCCAGGTATGGGGTGCAGTGGGATAATTTGATACATCTGTGCTATGAGCATTGATCTATTTACGCCCAAGTCCTTAGTAAATTTTCCTGCACATGATGATCACAACTCGAGTTTTATGCGGTTTTGCAAAAGGTGAAGTACTTTGATACCCATCACCTCATTCAAAGTCACGCATTAAAGGAGCTTTGCTAACCTCATCTGCTTTTCTTGGGGGGCTTGGGTAGATACCGGGGATTGAACTCAGGGCACTCGACCCCGGAGCCCCCTCCCCAGCCCTATTTTACATTTTATTTAGAGACAGGGTCTCCCGGAGTTGCGTCGGGCCTCGCTTTGGCTGAGGCTGGCTTTGAACTCATGATCCTCCTGCCTCAGCCTCCTGAGCCACTGGGATAACAAGAGAACAATGTGTTTGGAATAAGCCCCTGTTAAAGGATTTATGAGCATCATGTAATATTCATGAAACAATGTCTTGTAAGTCATCTTTTCTTGTGTGCATTTCACAATATCCTGCCTAGTATGAAGGTTCAAAAATATGACTGCCTTTTTTCTTTAAAAATAAAAAAGCATTCTTTTTAATTTCTTTTTTCTTTCTTTCTTTTTTTTTTTTTTTTTTTTTTTTGCAGTACTGGAGATTGAATCCAGCTGCATCCCCTGCTCTTTTTATATTTTATTTTTTGAGACATGTTCTTGCCAAGTAGCCTTGTCTCTCTAACTGGTCCATGCTGGGTTTGAACTCATGATCCTCCTGCCTCAGCCTCCCCGATCGCTGCAATTACTGGGGTGCAAATAAGTAAAAGGAGGAGATAAAAACCATGCACCAGTTATGTCTTCTGGGACACACCTAATTGGATGGTGAAAAAAATATGAACTCGGTTCAAATGACTTGCAAGATTCTAATTAAGAATACATTTAATGAGGGCAGGGGACCCTTCAAAAAATTCTCCAGTAAAAAATCCCCCTAAGTTATGCAGCAGTTTAAAAAAAAAAAAGTCCTTTTATTTTTGGTCTTGATCTTCAGGGTCGGTTTTTAACTGAACACTGAGACCCTGACTGCATAAAAAAATACAAATCACATTTCTGCAAAATCGTTTTGCAACCAGTAGCCTGAGATGCATCCTTCAGTCTATGGGGAGATACTCCATCACCCCAAACCTCCCCGTTTGCATAACCCGAAACTCCCCTTCCACCTAGTCCTGACGTCTGAGTTTCCAAACTTTGCCCGTTTTGCAAAGCTTTGCAGAGCGCGCGGGCCTACTGTGTGCAGGGAAATCAAAAAGCAACCGAACAGAAGCCTCTCTGGGGCTGGCCTGCAGGGGGCGCTGTGCTCTGCAAGGGCCCTATCCACAGAGGCACCGTCTAGAATGGCCCAGAGAGCAATAGGGCAGGCGGATAAGGTCAAGAGCCAAAAAATGATTTATCGCGTGAGGTTTTGCATGTCTGGAGGTGGAGCCCGAGATGACACAGCCTGGCCCTGTGCCCTGGAGCCCAGGGAAGGAGTCTGTGTTCATAGCACGTGTGTGTGTGTGTGTGTGTGTGTGTGTGTGTGTGTGTGTGTTGGAAAACCGACTTGGGAAGAAGAGAGGGCTTGCAATCCCACCCTTCTGGCTGGTTTCCATCCATAAGCATCAAAATATCTCTGATGGGGCTGGGAACAGGGGTGTACAACTGTCATCCCAGACGCTGTGGAGGCTGAGGCAGGAGGATCCCAAGTTTATAGCCAGCCTCAGCCAAAGGGAGGCCCTAAGGTCTGCAGGGATCCCCGTGTCGACAAACCCAGTCCTGAGTCTGCAGATAAGGACATGGGCATCTCAGCACAGTCCCTTCCTGTCTATCAGCGGCCCCCGGTGCTGACCCCACAGCTTCCTTTCCAAGAAGCTCTGGACCTGCAGCCCTGCCTGGCCTCCAGGCACAGTCTCCGCCACAGGCTCCGCCACCTTCCTCCCAAACCTCCTGTGACCTGCAGGGGAAATGCAGGTGGGAAGTCACGTCCCTGACGCATACCAGGTCCCAGGACCCAGGGGGACAAGGATCCTTCCTCCAACCCTAAAATCTGCAAGAACAGGTTCCACTGAGAACCAGGCAGCAGGGGCCAGGGTGACCCAGAGTGGCCATGGCCGTAGGGACTGGAGAGTCGGAGGTCACCCTGCTGTCCGTCAAAGTCAGGAGGGGACCTGGGCAGAGCTCTGGGAACTTCCCTGGGACCCCAATAGAACTGGAGGGCAGGAGGGGCACGCTGTCCCTGTCCTCTCTGAGAGGACCCCTCTGTCCCTCGAGAGTGTCCCCTTCCCCTTTCTATCCCTTTAATACACCCCTGCACAATTCTTTTTTTTTTTTTTTTTTAAGCATTGTGCAAAACATGTCCGTGATGACGCTGTGACATTGCAGGACACCTCCCTGCCCAGAAACACTAATGAGTAATTGCTCATTTAAACTATTTAAATAATTGCTCATTAAACCCTAATGAGTAATTGCTCATTTAAACTATTTAAATAATTGCTCATTAAACACTAATGAGTAATGGCTCCAGGTCCCAGCGTCCCCTGGAACCCCAGCTCATCTGCCCCAGAATGCGCCAGACACATCTGCTTCTGTGTGACCTTGTTTCCATGCTGACCTTGGCAGCTGTCTTGCTCCGGGGGAGTTCCTAACCCCCTCTGACCAGGAGAGTGAGGTTCCCTCGGGTGCAAAGAAAAAAAATCCCTGCAGGAAGACGAGGTGGGGCGTCCGTGTGCGCCTCCTGCTGGACAGAGGGTGATTTGCAGTTTTAGACACTCTTCGTCCAGCGGCTTCCTGGTCCTTGGTTTCTTCCATTTGGAAAAATCTCAGGCAGTGCACGCCTCTGAGTGACCGTCCGTGCAACTAATTAAACACGCAGGATGCTTTAGGGGGAAAAATTTTAAAAAGATGCGTGATTTTTGCTTCTGCCAAGGTGACTCTCCATCTTGCCGTGAAGTGACCTGAATACATCACGGGAGAGACACTTTTTTTTTTTTCCAGGTCGAATTGTTTTGCAGTGTTCAAGAAAATGGGGGAGGAGACAGGGTCGCTGATGGTCCTGCTGTGGAAGAGGCCAAATTTGCCTGGTTTGCATCTCCCAAGGGGGAGTTGGTCATGTGATGGTCTTTAGCAAAAATCTAAACTGTCACCTGAGAGAATCCTCCTTGTTTTAAATGTTAAGAGTGACCTTTCCTGATATCGGGGGGGACAGTTGGGGAGATGTGAACAGGAGTTGAGGGTTTGGAGTGTGATTAAAGCACCAGATTTTTTTGCATTTATCTGAAGTGATCTGTTCTGATTAGCTCTCCGTGACAGTGGACTGCACTTGGACACGTCCTACATAGATGGAGTGTCACTTCTCCTCCTTCTGGATGCACATCGTGTAGAATCACCCTGCTCCCGTGGTCATATATGCACCCAGGGTCACAATGTCCCATCCATTCTACTGTCCTCCCTACCCAGTACCCCTCCCCTCCCTTCACGCCCCTCTGCCTAATCCAAAGCACCTCTGTTCTTCCATAACCCCCTACCTTATTGTGAATTAGTATGCACACATCAGAGAACGCATTTGGCCTGGGTTCTTGGGGATTGGCTTATTTCACTTAGTATGGTAGTCTCCTGCAAATACCATAATGCCATTCTTCTTCATGGCTGAGTACTATTCCATCCTGTACGTGTACCACGTTTTCTGTATCCATTCATCTATCGAGGGACACCTAGGTGGGTTCCACAGCTTAGCTATTATGAATTGAGCTGCTATAAACATAGATGTGGCTGTGTCACTGTAGTGTGCTGATTTTCAGTCCTTTGGGTATAAACTGGGGGGTGGGATAGCTGGGTCACATGGTGGTTCCATTTCCAGTTTTCCGAGGAATCTCCAACCTGTTTTCCAGAGTGATCACACCAATTTTGCAGTCCCACCAGCAACGTACGAGTGAGCCTTGTCCCCACGTCCTCGCCAATATTTATTGTTACTTGTATTCATTGTCCCAATTGCCATTCTGACTTGGGTGAGACGAAATCTCCCTGTACTCTGAATCTGCATGTCTCTAACTCCCAGAGGTAACACCAAAAAAAAAAAAAAAAAAAAAAAGTAAATAACCCCGTCAATAACTGAACTAAGGATATGAGCAGACCCTTCACAGAAGAAATGCAATCAACAATACGTAAAAATAATAAAAAAAAAAAAAATGTTCAATACGCACAGGGCGCAGGTGCTTGCTGTGATTGACAGGCGGGTCTCCTCCCTGCAGGCTTCCTGAGCACGGGGGACCAGGCAGCCAAGGGCAACTACGGGCTCCTGGACCAGATCCAGGCCCTGCGGTGGATCGAGGAGAACGTGGGAGCCTTCGGAGGGGATCCCAAGAGAGTGACCATCTTCGGCTCCGGGGCCGGAGCTTCCTGCGTGAGCCTCCTGACCTTGTCTCACTACTCGGAAGGTAATATGAAGGTGACCCCCGGGGCGGGGAGGGCGGGGGGATCTGCAGGAGCACTTGGTCCAATGACTGTCCTCTGTCACTATCTAGGGGAGCCCTGTTTGCATATGTCAAAACTGTCCTATCCTCAGTCCCTTATGTAAAATGGCATTTATTATCCTTAAATAGTGACAAATACAAATTCACAGATCACCTTTTTTTCGGGAAGTTGCATACCAGGGATTGAACTCGGGGACCCTCGACCCCTGAGCCCCGTCCCCAGCCCGATTTTGCATTTTATTTAGAGACAGGGTCTCCCTGAGTTGCTGACGGCCTCGCTTTGGCGGAGGCTGGCTTTGAACTCACCATCCTCCTGCCTCAGCCTCTAGGGCTGCTGGGATCCCAAGTGTGCACCACCAGGTCCGGCTCTCGTAGCATTTTTAACTTCTCGTTTTAACTTATAAATGCCTCGAATAGGTCAAATAATGACACATGATTTTCCTCCAGGGCTCTCGAACACGTCGCTCTTGAGCGGCAAACACTCGAGTCAGTGCAGTCCACCGCAGTGTGCATTTCTGACAGAAAGGGGTCCCCAGGTGCCTTTGAGTGACACATTAGGCAGCTTCACGCCCCAATCCCATGTTATCTCCGCGCAGTCGTCCAACCTTTCCAACCTCATCCTCCTGACAGCCATCATATCCCCGCACTCTTTGATGGCTTCCTTGTCCTTCAAAACCGACAGGGCATGCACCTCCGCACCTGGTCACAGCTCCGTCCCTCCCGCTGCACGGAGAGCTGAGCGCACCTAGAATTCTGCTCCTGCAACTGCCCAGGCCTTTCCAAATTTGCCTCGGAGTCAGGCATTTTTTTTATTTCTGATGGGACAAAACAAACCTCACAAAACTCAGTTTTGCATGGAAACGAGTGGATCAATTTTTTTTTTTTTTTTTTAAAGATAGTTGGAGACCCATTGAAGATTTCTGCAAGCGTAGCTCATTTATTTATTCCATGAGAAATATAAAAGCCTAATATCTTTCAACCAAAGACAGGAACACACATGCTCCCCTGAATTCTCGCTCTGAATCAGATTCCAGTGTCTTCATTATTATCATTTTATTTTTATTTTTATTATTTTTAATTTTTTTCTCCGGCGCAGTCCTGAAGTCCTGCTTGTGAGCAATGCAAGCTCTTTGGACCTCATGCGTGGGCAGAGCATGCGTTTGGGGGGGAAGGCAGATACCAGGGAGCGTCTTTACGCACGTGCATGAAGCCAAATCTGCAAAAAAAATAAATAAATGCATAAAAATAAAATAGAATCCATGAAATTGTGCAAAGATAAACTGCATTTTTCTCTCCCTTCTCTCTCTATATATTTTTTAATCTGGAGATATACCCGTGCAGAAAAGCCACGGCGCAGAGCTCTGTGGATGCATCGTGCGTCCTCACTCCGGTGCGCACGGGCTCCGCTGCGTGGTGCCGGGTGCAAACGTTTGCGAGCCCCCAGGGACAGTAGCAGCGTCCTCCGCCGCCGCCCCGAGAAAGGGGACCTCCCTCCCGCGCGCGCTCTCTCACTGGCTGGCGTCTCTGTGCTTGCCCCCGCAGGTCTGTTCCAAAAGGCCATCATCCAGAGCGGCACGGCGCTGTCCAGCTGGGCCGTCAACTACCAGCCGGCCAAGTACACGCGCCTCCTGGCCGACAAGGTGGGCTGCAACATGCTGGACACGACGGACCTGGTGGAGTGCCTGCGCAACAAGAACCACAAGGAGCTCATCCAGCAGGCCATCACGCCGGCCACCTACCACATCGCCTTCGGCCCCGTCATCGACGGCGACGTGATCCCGGACGACCCCCAGATCCTCATGGAGCAGGGCGAGTTCCTCAACTACGACATCATGCTGGGCGTCAACCAGGGCGAGGGCCTCAAGTTCGTGGACGGCATCGTGGACAACGAGGACGGGGTGACCCCCAACGACTTCGACTTCTCCGTGTCCAACTTCGTCGACAACCTGTACGGCTACCCCGAGGGCAAGGACACGCTGCGCGAGACCATCAAGTTCATGTACACCGACTGGGCCGACAAGGAGAACCCCGAGACGCGCAGGAAGACCCTGGTGGCCCTCTTCACCGACCACCAGTGGGTGGCCCCCGCCGTGGCCACCGCCGACCTGCACGCCCAGTACGGCTCGCCCACCTACTTCTACGCCTTCTACCACCACTGCCAGAGCGAGATGAAGCCCAGCTGGGCCGACTCGGCCCACGGCGACGAGGTCCCCTACGTCTTCGGGATCCCCATGATCGGGCCCACGGAGCTCTTCAGCTGCAACTTCTCCAAGAACGACGTCATGCTGAGCGCCGTGGTCATGACCTACTGGACCAACTTTGCCAAAACCGGGTAGGTGCCGCCTCCTCCTCCTCCTCCTCGGCTGGACTCCTTCTCACACCTGTACCCCCAAATCATTTCCTTGACTTGTGCAATATGGTCCCAGCGCGGTAGTACACGCCTGTCATCCTCCCGGAGGCTGAGGGAGGAGGATTGCAAATGGGAGGCCACGGCCTCAACCACTTAGCGAGGCCCTGAGCCACTTACCAGACTCTATCCCAAAGTGAAAATTTAAAAGGGCTGGGGGTGTGGCTCGGTGGTTAAGCACCCCTGGATTCAACCAATCTCTGGCACTATATCTATGTATCTATTTATTTATATTTTACATTTTTTTCTCATATCGGTATATTTACATAATTCTCTATATATTCTACCTGAGAGTGCTTGGTGCTTATTGAAAAGTCCTCCAATTTGTGCTCGCTGGTGCAGGATTGGCAGATTTTTGATTATTGATTTCTGAGCTGACGGCAGAATTTCAAACCTAGCCCTGACCTGATCTCTTTTGTTAAATAAAAGGATTCTTTGAAACGTGTCGGTCACGTTGGCAACTGACCTTACCGATATTTTAGAATCTTGTTTTCAAGGTGGAGTGAGATACTTTAAACCCAGGAACGAAGTAAACCTCGTGATAATTACAAAGGTGTATCAACATAGGTTTTCTGTATCTTTATGTATTGAGTAGACATATGTGACTGTATGTGATTTAGATGTCTGTTGTGTATACATGTGGGTGCCTATATATGCCTATATAAACATATGTAGATGTGTGTGTGCATAGACACAAACTCACAAACACACACACACACAAATTTATATATCCATCTCTCTTATAGAAAGTTCATTGCAGGAAGCCCCCCCACAATGAGCAGATTCTGAAGACCCGCCCCCCCCCCCAAGTCCCTTTTATAAAATGCCACAATATCGACATGCAACCTGTCCACATTGTCTGATGCCCTTTAAATATTTTCTGGATGACAGATATAACTACGGAAAATTCTGCAAACACCCAGGTTCTCTTTTTAAATATTTATTTTTTGGTTGTAGTTGGACACAGTATCTTTATTTTATTTACTTATTTTTATGTGGTGCTGAGGATCGAACCCAGGGCCTCTCACGTGCGAGGCGGGCGCTCTACCTCTGAGCCACGATCCCAGCCCCAAAACACAGGTTTTCTTCCAAATTATTTTTACTCGTGATTGCTTGAATCCGTGGATATAGAAATCATGGACGGCCACCAAGATTTTTCCATGTCCTAAATATATAGATAGACGATAATAGATAATAAATAGACATGCACTTGTACTTTATTATATTCAGTATGTATCTTTTTAACACTATAGATGCAATTTTATATTTTTATGCATAGAATATCTACTCAAATTTTTATTTATAAATATATACTGAACTGCCTACAAGAATAGGTAGAGATGTAGATATACTTTGGTATAGGTAGTACATCTTTTTTATTTTATTTTTTTGGATACCACGGATTGAACGCAAACTCAGAGCACTTTACCCTGAGCCACCTCCCCAGCCCTATTTTGTGTTTTATTTAGAGACAGGGCCTCACTGAGTTGCTTAAGGCCTCCCTAAGTTGTTGAGGCTGGCCTCCAACTTGCTATCCTCCGGACTCAGCCTCCCCAGCCTCTTGGATTACAGGCCTATGCCACCCTGCGCAGTTTCATACATTATTTACTTTGTACCAAAAAGTCCTATCTTAATCCTCATTAAAAGAGCCTACTTCTTGTCTCTTACACGTTTCAAAAAATCACCTTTGTGTGCTTTCCCTAAAGGCAAAGTCAGAGTCATTTATCATATGTTTAATTGACCCAGTGAAGAAGAATGAAACCCAAATAAAGCCATTAAATTCTCATTAGCTGTCCCTGCTGCTGATATGTCTGAGGATGAGGTTGGTGCTTTCACTATTTAAAAAAAAAACAAAACAAAAAAAAAAACAAAAAAAAAAAACATTATAATAAAGAGGAAGAAAGGAAAGATGCATGCCAGAGAAGTTGGAAGGACACTTCATTTCTTGTGTGCAAAGAAATGAAGGAGGGAAGGCTTCTTAAACTGTTGGGCACACACCTGTGATCCCAGCTGCTTGGGAGGCTGAGGCAGGAGGATCGAGAGTTCAAAGCCAGCCTCCGCCAAAGCGAGGCCCTGAGCAACTCAGGGAGACCCTGTCTCTCAATAAAATGCAAAATAGGGCTGGGGATGGGGCTCAGGGGTCGAGGGCCCCTGAGTGCAATCCCCAGTCCCCCACTCCAAAAATAATAATAATAATAATAAAATATATGACACAGTTGGTGCTTCTAGCAGAAGTGAGAAATGAGATGAAGCTATAAATCTAAAAACACTGGTTGGGACCAAAATGACCATAGCCAATCCTACATTTTTTTCCCTTTTAATTAATTAATTTTTAAAATCAGAGACAGGGCTTCGCTAATTTGCTGAGGCCGGCCTCCAACTTGCAATCCTCCTGCCTCAGCCTTCCAAGTCGTGGGGACGACAGGCGTGCACCCCTGCACCCGGTTTGCTCCTTTTTTTTTTTTTTATACCGAATCACATAGTAGGTCCTCAGACCTGTGGTAGACCACCTGCCTGGCATGCCCAAAGCCCCTGGGGTCCATCCTCAGAACAAAATAAAGGGGTAGGCGATGAGGTGTGGACCCCAGCAAACTACACACCCCCCTCCCTCATGAAAGACTTTAAGTGCTTTTGCAATTCGAGAATGGGAAGATCTTTCTAGAATGGCCACCCAAAGCCACAGACCCATGCATCTCTTTGGAGGGGGTCAGCTGCCATCTGCCTGTGGGGATTCTTTTGGGGTCCAGGAGGTATTTCAGGCTGAGCCGACATCGCCCCCTGGTGTCCGGGAGGAGTTACTGAGCCACCTGGTGGAGGACAGCTGCTGCATGGATCTTATTTAAAGGGCCAGCATAGCCTCCTGCCCAGCTGAGCTGAGAGGAGGCCAGGCTCATGTATGGACCCCAGACCACAGCGTCCCTCTCTGACCGCGGAAATGCTCTGGATGTTTGCTGTCGAGATTGCATCTGGGCTCCATGGGTCTGATCTTTTGATTTTTTTTTTTTTTTTCCTCTTGGAAATTAAAGCGTTTTGGATGCAGAAGGAGAAATTGGGAAATATGAGCCCCTGGTTCTCCACTGGCCCTAATGCCGTCTCTGGAGCGTCTGAGCGGGGACATGGCCCCGGGTTTGCTCAGCTCCGAGAGTTGATGGCGGTTTCACAGACCCTGCCTGTGCCTCTCGGAGACCTTTAATAGCTAGATGGTGTCGGGCTGAAGCCGGCTTATCTGGGCTTTGCAAATCCTCTGGCCTATTCTTTGAGAACGAAATAAATGTGTTTTTCTTTACCTTTGAAACATGCACTGAGTTCCTCTCCGCAGAGCCCGCGAGCCCCACAGACAGAGCACTGTTTGTCCTGGTGGCTCGGCGCTTCATAAAAGCTCTCTATCTAATAGACGCCGGGCGGCAAACTCACACCGAGGGGGGGGGGGGGGAAGAGGAGGCATCTTTACCCCTTTTCATGTCTTGGGGCAACAATAAAAAAGAGAGGCCCAGCCTTTTCCTGGCAGATCCCAATTTAATAGAAAAAGACTTGAAATTCATTTTGCAAGATACATAAAAGACACATGAGGTGTCACATCGAAGCAGACATCTTCCCAAAAAAACATGCAGAAAGAAAAATATAATGGATCCGAACTGGCTGATTTTTCAAACATGTAAATGTTGCTAAGTAGGTAAGAAAATTCATGATATATGGAGATAGAGATATATATGTTTGCATATATGCATACAAATATGCATAGACACACATATGCACTGTATACAGCTGGTGTTTAGTAAACAGGATATAGTGTGTTTTATTCGACTTTTCTGTTGCTGTGACCAAAATACACAATAAGAACAATTTAAAGTTTTCTTGGAGTTCATGGTATCAGATGTCTCAGTCCATACACAACTGGTTCCATGGCTCTGGCCCAAGGGGAGGCAGAACAAGATGGCGGCAGGGCCTGGAGGAGGAGAGCAGCTCAGGACAGGGCACCAAGGAGCAGAGAGAGCTCTGCTCACCAGGGACAGGACAGAGACCCCAAAGGCACAGCCCAGGGACCCCCTCCTCCAGCCACACTCCACCTGCCTACAGTCACCACCCACTTAATCCACATCAGTGAATTAATCCACTATTTAGATCAAGGTTATCATAGTGCAAATATTTCACCTATGAACATTTTTTTCGTTGTCTGACACATGAGCATTGGAGGACACCTCATATCCAAACCTGAACATTGTGGTACACTATATAAAGGTATATTGTATGCCACTTAGAGTATACAGGTGGCATACACTGTGGTACAGAGCATACAGTATGCAATATTCTTGTGTACACTGTATACAGTAAACACAGGATAGAGTCTGGTCTACAATAAGGTGGCCCGAGAGCCTTCCTTCCCTGGCCATCGCTCACACATTCCAATAATCGTATTGGAAGATGATCAATAATATTTCTTGAATTCTCCATTGTGACAAGAGTCTCATTGCTATTCTTCACCTTCATCTGTCACCTCCAAGGGTGATCATTGTGCCCACAGTGTGGGAGACTGATGGAGGGCCAGGTGGGGTCAAAAACTTGCTCACGGTGTGCAGGGCTCTAGAAAACACGAAAACTGTTTCCTGGTCATTTCCTGACTCCGTCCTCAACGGGTGTCCCATACTATCATGGTCCCCTTTCAAACAGAAACAGCAACATGGTGCCTGTCTGTGTCCGAGCCGTTTATGGAATAGCAATGCACTTTTTTTATTTGATGTTCCGTGCTAAAATCCCAGCATCTGTCCAAGGACTTCAATGTCCCTTCTTGATTGAGATAGAGAGTGCTCACTGGGTCAGCCAGAGTAGCCTCGGAAATCCAGAATCCTCTCCGTCCCTCCTGTCCACATCGGGGGATAGTTTTTATGCATTTATTTAATTATTTTTTTAAGGTGGTATCTCCAGTGTTCCCTGGAGATGTTTAGCGCCATTCCTGACCTATACCCCATGGAGCAACACACTCCAAAAAAAAATATTTCCAAGCGCTGTCTGTTGTCCCTATGGGACAAATGACCTCTGGTTTGAGATGGACCATTCAAATAGATTTGAAATACCAAATTCGCCTTGAGGCATGGAATTGTCCACTTCCTTCACTGAAAGAAATTGCATGCATTGCAAAAGCAGGGAAATTGTGGGGGACAATTATCCTTCAAGAGGGACTTACCTTTGGTTTCAAAATGGTAGACGCACCTTGGATGGAAGCAGAAGGGTGCCTGGGTTGAGCTCGGCGATAATCGCGGGCCATGACCCTGTCACGGATCCCCACGTGGGGGGTCGTGCAGAGATCTCCGTGCACTTGAGGGTGACCTCCTTTCGCTAACCCCTGCTCCTCTCTCCCCAGGGATCCGAACCAGCCCGTGCCCCAGGACACCAAGTTCATCCACACGAAGCCCAACCGCTTCGAGGAGGTGGCCTGGTCCAAGTACAACCCCAAGGACCAGCTGTACCTGCACATCGGCCTCAAGCCCCGGGTGAGGGATCATTACCGGGCCACCAAGGTGGCCTTCTGGCTGGAGCTGGTCCCCCACTTGCACAACTTGAACGAGATCTTCCAGTACGTGTCCACCACCACCAAAGTCCCTCCCCCGGACATGACCTCGTTCCCCTACGGCACCCGCAGGTCCCCGGCCAAGATCTGGCCCACCACCAAGCGCCCGGCCATCACGCCGGCCAACAGCCCCAAGCACAGCAAGGACTCGCACAAGACGGGGCCCGAGGACACCACGGTCCTCATCGAGACCAAGCGCGACTACTCCACCGAGCTGAGCGTCACCATCGCCGTGGGGGCCTCGCTGCTCTTCCTCAACATCCTGGCCTTCGCCGCCCTCTACTACAAGAAGGACAAGAGGCGGCACGAGACGCACCGGCGGCCCAGCCCGCAGCGCAACACCACCAACGACATCGCGCACATCCAGAACGAGGAGATCCTGTCGCTGCAGATGAAGCAGCTCGACCACGACCACGAGTGCGACTCCCTGCAGGCGCACGACACGCTGCGGCTCACCTGCCCGCCCGACTACACGCTCACCCTGCGCCGGTCCCCGGACGACATCCCACTCATGACGCCCAACACCATCACCATGATCCCCAACACGCTGACGGGCATGCAGCCGCTGCACACCTTCAACACCTTCAGCGGGGGGCAGAACAGTACCAACCTGCCCCACGGACACTCCACCACCCGCGTATAGCTGCGCGGTCCCCTCCCCCGCCCGCCCTCGGTCCTGTCCCCTGTCCCCTCCAGCCAGAGAGGGTCCCCCCCCCCCCGTCCCCGGGGAGAAACAGAACCCAGCGCCCCCATCTCCCACCCAGGACAGGTTGGCATCCCGCAGGACTGAGGAGCGAAAAGGAAAAAAAAAAAAAAAAAAAACAGAAAAAATAAAATAAAATCAAGGGTCTTCGAGGTGACCCTGCAGACGCTGGCTCCTGGAATCTACCTGTCCCCTCCCCGCCCCTCTGCACCCCCCCAATCCACTTCTGACCCTGTGAAATGTGAAAAAGCATCCATTTCCGTGACCACACTGCTTTAAAGATTCCCGCCATGCCCAGGGGACGCTTGGGTGGCCCCAAGGACCTCCGAGGACCCCAACGTGACAAAAGGCAGTTGAGGTTTCTGGAACTCAGCCAAGGATATCGGATTTTTTTTTTTTTTTAAATCACAGTTGGGGGAAAAAAAAAATAAAACAAAAAACGCATCCATCAATAATGTCCTTTATGTGCCACACAAGGGGACGGCGGAACCTCGGCCAAGGAAGTCCCCCCTGGGGTCCTCGGTCACCCCTTGGCACCGTCTCATGGAGAGACAGAGAGAGAGAGAAGGGAGAGGAGGATTTTATTATTGAAATAAAAAGACTTCACTATGCAGGAGAATCCGTATAGTTCTGCGCAAAGCGACCGTTTTGCCCGCTGGAACTATATTTAAGAAACTTTGTACAAATCAAAAAAAAAAAAAAAAAGTGTATATAGCTGTGAGTTTAAAACACACACAAAACCAGAGGGGGGTGGTGGAGAGAAAAAAAAAAAAGATTTAAAAACGAAAAAAAAAAAAAAAAAGCTTTTATCGGTGTTTTTAGTTGGAAAGAGCTTTTAGCAAAAACCGTGGTTTTCATCGTGCTCTGAATGTATATAAATATATAAATATATATATATACATTAGTCATTCCACCTGTTTCCTTCCCTGCAAAAAAAAAAAAAAAAAATCAAACAACAACAAAAAAATGGCTTTTGTTCTTGATTACTTGAGGTACACAAAGACGTGGGATTTTTGATGTTTTTGTTGGTCTGACTGGTTTCGTTGGTGAAGAGGGTGGTGGTGTCTTTCAAGAGACCCTGGGCCGTCCGTCCAGGGTGGGGAGGGCCCGTTGCATGTCCACTCCTGGGTTGCAGAAGTGCATGCCGGGGGCGTCGGTGGCAGACCCTGGTTTGGGGGAATTTTTCTTTTTTCTGGGCACGGGTCTCGGTGCAGGCTCAATGCACACCCAGCCACAGCGGGGACGTGGGAGAATACAAGTGTCCTTGTGTCCTCCGGGGCCCCTTTGAATCTGTTTAGGAAGATGTGCTTCCCACCCCCGGTCCCTGCCAAAAAATCAAAGAAAGCCCTCTTGGTGGGGCCTGCCCGGGGCGGTCAATACCGCACTGTTCAGCTGGGCAGCTGCAGGGCCATCTTCCCAGGAGAGGACCTGCTCAGCCTTGCTAATCGGGTGGCAGGAGGACACGTGTGTTTCTCTTGGACTCAGCGGTGAGCCTTTATTTATGAGCAAGCCAGTTTTTTTTAATCATTTTTTTAAGTCCCTTTTAATGTCCCTTTAAGGGATATTTTTTCGAGTGTCTCAAGATGGAAGGATAGAGTAGGAAAGGTCCCTTTGTCTTTTGGTCTTAGAGGAAAACAAAAATTCATACACCCACCAAGAAACAGTAGCCAAAGATGTTGGAAGAAAACCTACCTGGGCACCGCTGGGGTTAATTCCAGAAATGCAATCTCTGATTTTAGCATTGAGGTGGACACTCTGCCTTTAGCACCTGGCCACCTTGCAATAACAACCTTCAACTCCCCAAATCCCTGCACCGAAATCCCCGCCGTAGTGGTGTGTCCCAGCATTGAATCTGTACCTAAAAGGGAGCTCTTGGGGACACCTGCATCCCCACTATAGATCCCGATGCTGCTGTCTCCATCTGGATTTTGGAGAGCTCGGCTCTGTATATAAATATGTGAAATAGGATGACCCTCACCCCCGCACCGAGCACCTGCAAACCACATTCCCCTGTCCACAGTGAAATGTCCTGGATGAGATGTCCCCGCAATTTGTTATTATTATTATAATTTTTTTTTTTTTGGTTTTTTTGGAAAGCTGTGCTCAGGCCATTTCTGCAAGCTCTGTATTCGCCCCAGCTGGTCCTCCTAGCAGATGGGCTCCTGTCCACTGGCTCGGATGGTCAGCCTGGATGTGGGTTGAGTCTGTCGTAGCGTGCACCCCGGTGTCTGTCCGGTACCTCCCATCGTCTTCTGGTAGCAATATGTACAGTCATGCGTCGGCTTCGTGGCCCCCGGGGTAGAGACAAAGTGTCCCCCGTGTTCCGTGGATAGACTTTTAGCTTTTACAGAGGATTATGATCCAAAAAGCAATTTAATACGTCGCGGAGGATATCTTATTTCTACGGGAAAGAGGTTATAGAGTCTTCATAGAGTTCTATGAGAGGGAAAAAAATATACTTGCTATCTATAAAAAATAAGGAGAAAAAAAATTAAGGAAAAAAATACTTTCTTAGGCTTTTATTCTTGATCTTGAAAGGCACGCAGGGTTCAATGGTTCTTTGGGTTATGATTCTGCAACTTTTGTTTTTGATTTTGCCTTAAGTAATGATAGAAGATATATATGGCTGGACACATATGTATAAACTTTTCAGCAACATTTTTAATAATAAAATATCACAGTATTTTCTAATGCTTTGTGCAAATAATTGGGCGTCTTTCCTTTCTTTGTAGGTGGTGTGGTTACTTCTTTGATTTTTTGTGGGTGTTTTTATTTTTTTGGGGGGGGTGACAGGTGATTGACAGATGCATAGGAGTTTATGTGCATTACTCCCATGCATTTAAAATCCCTCAGGATTGCATTTCCATCAAATGTGCATTGTGTGAACACAGAGACACACACCTCACACGTATGCAAATGCACACCCAGAGATTTGTACGCTCACATCTGCATAGGAACACATGCATTGAATAGGAATTGCATCCATCGGGGTCTGAAGTTAAAGCCTTAGACAATATCAGCCATTGACGGTCACCTGCACGGACCACCGGGTTCCATCCCTGCATTCGATTTGCATTGGACACGTGAGTCCACGTTCAAGGAAGGCATCTGACCCCTCAGGCCATCTCAGAGATGCTCAGACCTTGAGGAAAGGTAAAGGTCCCCACGTCACCCACCCAGGGTCACGCCAGGTGCCGGGGCTGCGGTTACCCATGAGCGCAAGGGTTCTTTCCCTCCATCCCCAAACCCAAGGACCAGCCGAGGCAGGGGAGGTGGGCAGGCGTGGAGATGGACGCTGGGGACCGTCCTGGGCAGGGGGTGATTGCTGGGCAGACACAGCCCCCCCAGTCTCCTAGTCCCTGGGAGGAGGTGGATGCATTTGGAAGGAAGTCACCCCTAAGCCACTTATTTGTTCTCTGTGAGCATCATGGTGGGGGGGGGGCAGTAACTTTGAGCCAGGGAGTTGGAGACCAAGAGGAAGGTCCAGTTGGTTTTACTCCAGGAGAAGCTGAAGGAGAGGGTCATTTGAAGTCAGAGGGTGTCCTCATTTCTGTCCCCCACCCCCATGAGCGTTGGGACCATCTGTCACTATCTCCCATGGACCTTCTTTGAATGACACCTAACGGAGCCAAATGCACCCCCCAGTTAACTGTGCATTTCCAACTTATTTCCTGCAATCCGACCGCAGGGCTGGGTTGGTCCATATTTTCTGTTATTTTTCCTTTCTGCAAAATTGCTTGAAACGTAAGGCTCTGCTCCCGTCTCCTGACCCACCTGGTTAAAAAGCAGGGAAAAAAAAGAAATCTAGGTTGTGTTCCAGAAGTAAAAGCGATGATCATTCCTCTAGAGGTTTGCATTACTATATTCAGAAAAAAAAAAGAGTTAAAGGAATTCCACATTTCTGTGATGTGGGCATCGGGACCTAGACCCAGAAAACCTCCGTGACTGCATATTTCAGAGCCCGAGAGGAAGCTACAGGTCACCTGCTCTTCCACACGGGGCCACACAGGAGGAAAAAAAAACTCATTGCACCTGATTTTTCCATCAAAGGGGGCTCAGGCAAGTTCCTGAGGTCTCGGTTGCACAAGACGCACCCAGCAGCCACAGGTAAAATAATGCCCAGAAATGAAAATTCTTGCACCCCTTTGTCCAGGTCATGGATAACCAAAGCTTGGACTGTTGTCTGTCCATGGGTAGAAAAGCCACCAGGAAGATGTCTTCTTGGGATGCAAAAATAAAACCCTAAAAAAAAAACCCAAAATCTCATGCAAACTGGGAAATCCCATCACGCCTCATTTTCAACTATTAGGAGCAATTTCACCTTCGTAGCATTATTATCCTCGTGTGTTCAAACATCTGCCCCATTTCCTTTTTTGTGTGTGTGCATGTGTGGATCCGTGGATCAGCTTCCCTGTCTCTGGGGAGATGGATTATTTATGGACATAGCTTTAAAACAAACACGCTGAGCCTGCCCGCGTTATTAGGTTTTTGTACTATTTCGAGTATTTAAAGAGCAAATACCTTTTACAGATGACTCTCGTGTGCTCCTGAACCTTGGGAATGCGTTTTTCAGAAATGCATTTTTTAAGGCGATTTAAAAAAAAAAATGATTTTCAGCTTTATGTCTTATCTTTCCTTAATGATTTGAGTTGCACTTCGAGGTGGTCTTTGTGGTTCACAGTTGGAGGAACAAAGCGTGCAACCTTGTGCCGAGTTTACCAAATCAATCACCCAAAGAAAGGGGGTGGGATTTGAGAGAAGTCACATTTGATTGACAGCTGCTCATGGTCAATCATGTTCACTAACTTGCTGCAAAACCCCACAACCCCCTTTGGTTTGCAATATTTGTGGAGGGGGCAGCAGATTGCACCCCTGGTCCCAATTTGAAATAAGTTATCATCAGACCTGGGTCTACCGGGAGATTTTTTTTTTGCCGTATTCTACAGCATCCCAGGAGCATGGGGACCCTGGCCAAAGACATAACCTACATTTGCCTCATTCGATCATTGAGGATGAAAGATTCTACCTTCGTGATCAAGTTTACATTCAATGCAGTCAATGCAAGAACTCTCTCTGCTCTCTGTCCCCCACCTCCCAAATTCAGATTTCTGTCTACGTGCATGCTCCTAAGTGACAAGAAAATTCAACAGGAATTTTAGTCACTTTTTGCACTCTTGATCCTCAATTTTATCTGAGATCTAAATGGTGCTGGATGGAGCATGCATTATCCAAAATGCACGAGGCCATAAGAGTTTTGGATGTTTTAGGGGGCAGATGGGGTGACAGGGATTGAACTCAAGGGCACTCGACCCCTGAGTCCCGTCCCCAACCCTATTTTGCATTTTATTTAGAGACAGGGTCTCCTCGAGTTGCTTACAGCCTTGCTTTGGCGGAGGCTGGCTTTGAACTCGCGATCCTTCTGCCTCAGCCTCCCAAGCTGCTAGGATGACAGGTGTGTGTCACCACATCTGGCTAATAGTTTCAGATTTTGAATATTGTTCAGCTTTTAGAATATTTGCATATACATCATTAGATATCTAGGGATCGGGACCCAAGACTAAAAACAAAAGTCCCTTATGTTTTGTATGCATCTTATTCACATGGACTAAATGTAATTCTGCACAAATATTTTATACACCTGTGACCTGTCTCATGAGGTCAAGTGTGAAATTCTTCCTCAGCGGCATGAAGTTGAAGCTTAAAAACTTCCTGATTTTGGAGCATCACCGATTTAACATTTGGGGATTAGAGATTCTCAACCTGTAATAAATTTTAATTGTGACCTTCCAATGCAGGGAATTGTTTTCCAATGTAAATTAAGTGTCTCCTAGGCACTAGCAGAAAGAAATTAATGGTTTAAGATGTGTTTCTGGCTGGGTGCAGTGGCATATGCCTGTAATCCCAGCAGCTTGGGAGGCTGAGGCAGGAGGATCGCGAGGCCAAAGCCAGCCTCCGCCAAAGGGAGGCCGTCAGCAACTCAGGGAGACCCTGTCTCTAAATAAAATGCAAAATAGGGCTGGGGACGGGGCTCAGGGGTTGAGTGACCCTGAGTTCAATCTCTGGTAAATAATAATAATAATAATAATAATAATAATAATAATAGCAGCAAATTATATCTGTGATCTAAAATGGATCTTGTAAATATTCTTCCAATATTACGTTACAGAGAATAGTTGGTGTTTATTTCTCTGGGAAATGGTCTGCAACCTCGATTTATCTTATCGACTAAGGTGATCCATGTCAAACTTCAGTCTTTAGAAGCCGAGAACCCTTAGATTTTTCAGGGAAGATTCATTGAATAGGAAGAATATCCACTCAGAGACACCGAGACGAAGACGAACGACACAAATGCAGTATTTCTAGGGAAAAAGCACCCCCAATTGGACTTTTATTATATGCATACGCCCTGTGATGGATAGAAGCAGATCCCCCCGTAATCTCTGGGGTGACCTGAGCCTTTGTTCTTCAGAGATAATAATAGTACGATCGCATACATTTAAAATATCATAGATCGTCTTAGCAATGCAATTATATAGTGTATTAATGTGATTAAATACGACATCAATAATACAATGACAGAATGCTAAAATACAATTATCTGCCATGAAACGATTATAGACCATAATACAATCATACATTCACTATTCAGATACACAGTCATATATAATTGCATGTTAATTATATGTGATAATGATGCAAAAATTATTTATAATATGAACAAGTTAATCCACCAAGATATTTTCTTCTTGGTATTTATTTTTATGCATTTTCTTTCTGAGGTAGAAACGGCAGCACTTCATGGAAGCAAGCTCCCTCCACCCAGAGCCCACATCCCTGGTCCATTTCCAAGGCACCGTCAAGGTCACCCTGAGGCAGACATGGAGGTCAGGAGTCTCCCTGAGAATCATGCAGTCACTCACTCGGGGTGTCGAGATGGAAGAATCGGCTTCCTTCTTCCTTCTGTCTCCTGTCTGTACTTCCTTCTCCCCAATTTCCTCATGTCCCCGCTAAACATCCTCTGAAGGTGTCCCTGCGAGATGAAGGAAAGGAGGACATAGATGCATATTGGGGCATTTTTTGTAAGATTATTTTTTGCAGGAAGGTACCAGGGACGGAACCCAGGGGCACTCAACCCCTGAGCCCCGTCCCCAGCCCTATTTTGCATTTTATTTAGAGACAGGGTCTCCCTGAGATGCTTAGGGCCTCCCTTTGGCTGAGGCTGGCTTTGAACTCGCCATCCTCCTGCCTCAGCCTCCCGAGCCGCTGGGATGACAGGTGCACCACCACTCCCGGCCAGGATGTCTTTTTAACGCTGAATAGAATTCCATCTTGTAGCTATCGTACATTTTCCTTATTGGGTTATTTGTCATTATTCTTCTTATCAACATTATTCAAAGCTCTACTATCACGGAAAACAAACTCACAGAGAACATGTGCCGAGTCTCTCTGCCTTAGCATCTTTGGGATCCACCTAGTGACAGGGACACGGCATCATTCAACCCACCAAGAGATCAGTTGACACCCGTGTAGCAAATTCCTCGTCTTCTCATTATTGCCCCAGTCACATAAAACCCATTTTTTTGCTAATATAAAAAAGACCATAGTATCAAGGACCACTTGCCTGTTCCAGCTCGACTGACATGTATGTCACCTCCTGCAAGAAAACCAAAGGTGGCCTTCTCCTTCCTCTGGCAGAGGTGACTTTTAATGGCTCCGGGAGCCCACCAGCCATATCTACGGCTGACCACGTGCATGTGTGCAAACGATCTAGTATGGAAAGACAGCACATATGACACCTGAGAATAAATTTGCATAGATCTACACTCATGCATAATTAAATCTGTAATTGCACATGTGCACATATAATCATTGATGACCCCATTTGTTCCAATGGTACAAAACGGAAGGTCACTCTAAGACTAATGATAACAAGAAAGGATTTCCTGATGGGTCCCTAAGCGATATCATCCTCCTATGCATCTGTTTCTATTTTTCCTCACGCCTCTACATCCATATTTCAATGAGAAAGAGCTTTTAGCAAAGAAAACCAAACCAAACCAAACCCATCAATCAAACTCCAATTCCATGCCACGGGTCCCATGAAGCAACCAGAGCCGACCAGTAGGTGGCGCCCTCTGCTCTGCGTCCAGACAGCCACCTTCTGAGGCGGGAAAGGAGGCACTTGCAGGAGAGCAAGATGGTGAGCCTGGGAAGAGTGTCACCAAGGGCCACCAAGCGCCCAGACATCCCGTGTCCATCTCCTGCCCACTCTCCCCTGGCCCTGGCAGCGCAGGAGAGTGCACCGTGGGGTTGCATGACCCAGGGGCAGGACTCGACACTGAATCCTGGACCTCGGGCTGCAAGGAAGGGCTGTGTCAGGAGCTAAGCCCCAACCGCCCAGTTCAGTTGGTCATCCTTAGTGAACCCAGTGGTAGGAAAAGATGGCGATGACTTTAGATACATGATTACATGTGATCTATAGATATGTGTACGTACTGCATATCTATATATTTAATATATAATGCATTACGTCTTACATATCTATATATTTGATATGTACTTTATATATCTTGCATCTCTATATAAATATATTTCTATATTTTATGAATTTATATGATATATAAACTCTGCAATATATGATATTTATATAATATATAAAATCTATCAATGATAAATTTATCTAGTATTTAGAACACATTATATATTTAAATATATAAATATGTTTGTCTATTTATATATTTTTATATAAATAATATATCAAATATATACTAAATACATTTGAATCTATTTTTTATTTATATATATATTTATACATTTAATATATTGTGTGTCTATCTATAAATATGGAAACATTTACATTTTGATATGTATACATTACGAATGATTATATATGATGTATAAATATATTATTGTGATTATAATTTAAACATGTGATATGTAATCATGATATACAAAAATATATGTATGAATTATATAATATAGCTAATATGATAATATGTTACAGCATATAAAAATATATATATGATTTAATGATATATTTTAATATATAATGAATGCTATTATGTATGAATACATGTTCATATGTAAATATTAGATATTGCTCAGCTACAGCAATGTAATATATAATATTATACATTAAATATTATATATATATTATACTGCTGTAGTTGAGAAATATGTATAATACATATTATGATGTCATGTGCGTCCTATAAGTACACATATACATCATATATACATTTCTCAACTACGGCCGGTATAACAATTGAGACCAAAATAGGGATTTAGTTATTTTGCATCACAGTGAAAACTCTGATGTCAGAATAATTTATTTTCTCCTTTTATTAGAGATTTCACTTGAAATTCTATTATATCTTGTAATGTATTGTTTTCCACTAAAGGAAAAAAAAAATTCGCCTTGCATTAGAAGGTACTATGATCCTTTTTGATTCATTCTTTTAAAGCTAAGAGAACAAATTCCACTACCCAATGATCTCTTAGCATTCTTTTAACTTCAGTGCAATCGAGGGACGTGGGTTCAAGTGGTTTTTTTTGGTTTTTGCAGGGGGTGGTTTAGGTACCAGGGATTGAACTCAGGGGCCCTCGACCCCTGAGCCCCCTCCCCAGCCCTATTTTGCATTTGATTTAGAGACAGGGTCTCCCTGAGTTGCTTAGGGCCTCACTTTGGTGGAGGCTGGCTTTGAACTCGTGATCCTCCTGCCTCAGCCTCCTGAGCCGCTGGGATTATAGGCATGTACCATTATGTCCGGCTCTTTTTCTATCTTTCTTTCTTTTTTTTCATTCATATGAGTGCAGAAATGAAAGGGTGATCATTTCTGCCATATGCAGATTCTCAGAATGTGACCACCCTCGCCCCCATCAAGTTTTTAAAAGAATCCAGCTTTTAACTCCTTTGTGCTGAAACGTGAGCCCAAGTTTCCTCATTTCACCTTTTGCAATAATGGAAAGAGTCTGGCCTCTCCCGCCTCCTGAATACCTCCTCATGGAGCTGAACGCTGGTGATGACACTCGTGGTCATGACACAGGGAGCCCCCTGGAGTGTAAATGAGAATACTCCCCTTTGCTCTGTAACGGGCGGAACTGAGAGAAGCCACTCACTGTCACCCAGTTCTGTCTTGTGCCCAAGGCGTCGGAGGCTTGGAGCTTGTTATTGCAGAGACCAGCGTGGAAGGGAAGGAGGGTGATTGATGTTTTATTGAGCACCACACCAGTCGGAGTCAGCTTGGATTAAAAGTGTGAAATGATCCTTTGCACTGGCCGATGGCAGAATGTCCTGATGGTTCCTACGTCCCTGGGACGCTCCTCATATGTACTAGAAATCCTAAATCAATGGCGATCGTACCAGAGAAGGATTGTGAATTATTGAGTAGCGTTGGCCGTTTTTGCAAAGACATTTGCATATCTGTGGTTTTTCTCGTGGGTTTCCGTGAAATGCAGTTGAAGACATGGATATCTGCAAGTAGGAGATCATCAAGAAAACGTTCTCATGCTGTTTTGGGATCTGAAAGAGTCTGTCGCCGTGTTTTACAACACGGAAATTCAGAATCTGCACCTGCTGATCTTTGAATATCACCCATTTGGGGGGAGATCATGATGCACTCAATATTCAGGGGCGATCTCAAATAATTTGTCAGAAACCCAAGTTGCAGGGTAGGTTTTAATATACGGAATATCTTGCAAAATGTTGTATTAATGATACCAATAAAGCTAACCTTTTCCCATTTTTATTTCGTTAGTTTGGGGTACTGGGGATGAACTGAGGGGTGTCCCGCCACTGAGCTGCACATTCTTTTTATTTTATTTTTTAAATTTCAAGACAGGGTCTTGCTAAGTGGCCGAGGCTGGCTTCTAACAGGCCATCCTCCTGCCTCAGCCTCCATGTCCCTAGGAATACAGCGGTGTACCCCCAGCCCTGGCCTCCAATTTTTAAAAGCCACATAAATGGAGAAATGTAAGTACAAAAATACAAACCATTACTAGAAAATGAGATACTATCTCCCAATTGACAAGTCTTTGAAAAAAAAATTGTTCTTATCAGGAGAGAGCGCTACTGAAAGATTTCCTACTTCATTTTTTTTTTGTAAGAATCAGACCAGCCATCCTAATCCTGAGACCACGTGATTTCAGTTAAAATTAGAGCAAAACCTCCTCTCACATCCTGCTTTTATCATTATTCTCTCGACCCCATTGTAAAATTCATTCTCTCCCGAACGAGTGTTCGTCCTTGTAATTACTCTCAATTGCCTGTCGGCGGTGACCATGTGACATCCCTAAAAGCTACGACCGTGTCCTTGTAAAATTAATACGAACATCATTTCATCTGGGTCCTGTTCAGTTCGCCGGAATCTAGTTAAATGTCAAAGTCTTAACATTTCTGCGGAGAAGGGCGAATTCCTACTAAATCATAAACCTGAGAGAGCCTCTGAGATTGGGCTAAGGAGACAGTGGGCGCCATCCTGAATTTCTCTCCACAAGGAAAAGGGAATAATTTTGGACTTCTTTCTAAGAGGTGGCCACTGGGTCAATAATCAGCTCCAAATGGTCCAGTTCATTGGGATTTCTACATTATTTCGACCATTGTCCCCTTCAGGATGAACTTCTCTGACGGTGTACAATCTCGATCCTACATGGCCACCACCCATGTGGAAGGAGAGGGCAGTAGGAGAAATGGGAACTTCCTTTCCAATATCCTGAGGAAGGTCAGGAATGGACACTTCCTGTTCGTGGTGGTCAGCAAAGAGGGGCAGTTGACATGAATGCTTCTAGGGACCAGCCTCACCAAATCATGGGTGGAAGGAGCACCCTCCAAAATCCTTGAATTCTTTCACATGCAAAAAAAAATGTGTCACATGATGCTAAATATTTGTCTTTCGATTCCACATACCCAACGGGGTACGTTGGGAAATCAAAATGAGGTCATTATTGCATTTTTTTAATAATAGGAAAAGTTTTTAATAAGTTCCTATTATGTGCCTGAAAGTTTACTACCACGTCATCCATATATATGGGGTGATGGAGCTGTCCATAGATCTCAGATGAGACATTCAGAGAGAAGATATTGGATCCGAAGGTCTAGAGCTCATCAATAGCTAACATGAGATCAAAATCCACCTCTGATTGATTGATTGATTGATTGATTGATTTTTAAATTTATTTATGGTCTTGGGAAATCAACCCTCTGCCCTTCCAGGCAAGCCATCTACCCACGAGCTACACCTTTGACCCATTGTTCACCTCTACGGCCTCCCAAGGTCCTTCATATTGACTATGGTCATCTGCTCCCTAATGACCCATGCGCCATCTTGTATTTCTCGCCAAGGTGCAAATAAGAGGAAGGATCTTAATCAATAGATCTGAGCCACATGGTAGCTATGACAACCGAGTCCACCATGAATACGAACTCAGGCACCAAAAAGGTAGAGCCTTCGTTTCTCCCTATCATCCAATTCAGCCCTAGAAATTTCTATGCATGGACAGATGCGGACGTGAAATTTAGAAGTGAGAACTTTAATGTTGTCTTCTGTGCCTTAAGAGCTAACATGATGGTATAGCTAATTTGAGAAATTCTAGAATTATATTTATAAATCCAATAAAAGCAAAAATCAAACCTATCCCAATACCCTTAGGAGAAAGTGATGAATTATGCCAGTTTCAGTTCAGGCACGAGGAGTCTCTGAGTTTCACCCAAACCTGTTCCCAGATGTGTGGCTCCATATCGAGCCTCTGCGGCAAATCTGCTCGACGGTTCTTATTTCTCAAGTCCACTTCCCAGGGGCAATTCCAACGCTAAAGGGGTAAGATTACCCCCAAACTCTGCAGGTATTAGAGATGGTGGAAATAGCTAATTTCTCCAAGTTCTCTGGGATTTTTTATTTTTTTTACTAAACACGTCAGGTGACATTCCCTACTTCAGATGAAGAGTTTGCACTGAAAACCATGTAATTATGCTCAGCACAGAGGTCTTGGGATTTGCATATGGACTTCCAAATGCCACCACCTGGGGAATATAAGCAACACCAGAAAAATAAAAGAATAAAGAAGCCCAGAACTAGAAGAAGAGACACACTAACCAGCCAGTCCATGTCACCACCGGCTGGTCTACTGTCCTCTCAGTGGCAATACCAAAGAGTGTGAGATCCGTTCTGTTTCACTCTATTCCTTTTTTTACTCCCCCAAAATCTTGCTATTCCTTTCATCTCTGCTTCTAATTTATATTGGGAAATCATTCTCATCCCATCATCAGTATGGTCGACGTCACCCATGTCATCGTCACCAACATCACCACCACCATCTTCCTTCTCTCATCTCCCACATTGTGGGGGTGCTCACTGTTATCATCACTATCATGAGCATCGTCCACACCATTCACTGGCACGTCGACATCCTTATCATCACCGTCACCACCACCATCACCACCACCATCACCGTCATCACCATCTTTATCACCATCACCACCATCACCATCAACACCTCCATCATCACCATCATCACCATCACCATCACCATCACTATCACCTCCATCACTATCATCATCACCACCATCACCACCATCACCACCATCACCATCACCATCATCACCTTCACCATCATCATCCCCACCATCATCATCACCATCCCCACCATCATCACCACCATCACTAACATCACTAACATCAGCACCACCATCACCACCATCACTATCGTCACCATCACCACCATCATTATCATCATCAACATCATCACCACCATCACCTCCCTCATTATCTTCACCACCATCACCACCATCACTCTGATTCAGCATCATGGTCGTCCACATCACGAGCATCATAGTGATCTCAGCATCCTCACTACCATCATCCCAGTCACCATCAGCACCATCCCCATCATCACGACCATCACCAGTGTCAGTGTCACCATCACCATCATTACCACTGGCACCACCATGATGGTCACCATGATTTTTACATTCTCTCATCAGCTGTGTCCTCAGCACTAAGGTCACCATTGTCCACAATGTCATGAGCATCCTAATGATCATCAGCATCGCCACATCTTCATGAACTATCTCATCATCGGCATCCTTACCGACGTCACCACCATCACCATCACCACCACCACCACCACCTCTATAGAAATCATCCTCAGGAATGGTCTTAGGAGCTACACATGCCCAGTGTCGGAGTCCATGTGAGGGGACGGAGGGCCCAATTCAGGGAGGTCACCAGTCAGATAGAAGCCATCAAAGTCCTCCAGAGAGAGCCGTCCTGATATGCACCCCATGAACATCCGTGTCTCCTCTGATGTCCAGCCAGACCAACTCCTTCCACTGGAATCCAAGGAAACGCTACTAAGAATCTCTCCAAAGAGTCAAAATCAATACCATAGGAGCTAAGCACCTGGTAGACATCAAGAGGGACTGGCTACCCATGATGCAAGCTACGAAACGCACTGGACAGATCTTTAAGGAGGGGCTCATTCTTGATCGCGGTTCCCAGCTGTTGGGCTCTGGGATCGACCACTGTATTCCCACCAAGTTGAAGTGTCCCTTGGCCCGTCCCGGCCAGCGCTTGACTAAGGACAGCTGGTTCTTGGGTGCCCCAGGGCGCCATGACACCAGAAGTTGGTTTTCTGTTCAGAACATTGCTGCCCCATTTTTTCTTGTGGTCTTCTACCCAACACATAGTTTGCACTTCTATCTCCGTCTTTTCTTCTTGCTGGAGGACTGGACCTCACAATTTGACCAGGATGATCGATAACAACATATAAGAGGAAGATCATTTCAAAGATCTGTGCAATTTGTCGGATGCTAGATCAAGGGATGTGGACAATGGGGACTATTCTGCAGGTGTGAGGGTATGGGGCAGAGGGATAATCTTGCTCATCAATAATTCTGGGAGCCTACAACTGCTCTAAGTGTAAGTCTTAAAATAGATGCCACTTTTCCTTTTGGATTTAAATTATATCATTTACATATATCACATTTTTTTTTCCTATAGGAAAAAGAAAGAGTGATTTTCTATCATTGTAAAAGTAGTTTTGCCTTCTTCATGCATTAGTGGGAATGCAGACTGAGAAAGTTTTTGCAAAAAACATGATAGAGATTCCCGAGGAAATTGAAAGTAACACTAGATCACCATGTTGCAATCTCTCTTTGGGATATAAGCTTATGAAATCACTACTTTGTGAATATTTCTGCCCTCCTATGTCCATTGCAGCATTAGTCTCCAAAACTAAGACATGGAAACAATCAGGTGTCCATTGCTGGAAGGAATGCAAACAGAAATTACGGCATGCTTATAACATGGAATACTACTCAGCCCTGAAAAGGAGGGTCCTGCCATATGTCACGACAGGGTGAATCTGTTGCTGCTCATTGGAGTAAAACAGACACAGGAAGAAAGCAGTGGGGAATGGTATTGGCCAAACCATATTGTTATAGTGTGTGAAGGTGTGAATATATCACAACAAATGTCACCATCAAGTGCAACTATAATAAAACAATAAAAAATTCAAGAAATCCTGCAAGCTCTCACTTATGTGTAGAATCGTAAAAAAATGTCTAATACAGAGAAACAGTCAGATAGTGGTCTGAAATACCTGGACACTGCCTGGTCGCTGCCAATCCTTCTTGGGAAGTACTTTGTGTCCACCTGGGTGGACAGATGGTCTCTGGGTCCAACCTTTTTAAACAGCAAAACCATCACCCTTTGAAAACCCAGTTGTTATTTCCTCATCCTGAGCCAGCAAGCAAGGGTCAGTGGGCCCAATCCAGACAGCCATCTGTTTGGGCCAATAAATCCTTATTGACACAGTGCTCCAGGCCTGCTGTGTAGACCTGTTTGCTACAGTGACAGATCTGAGAAGCTTGCATACACACAGCCAAAATATTTGCTAACTACTTAAAATTAAAAAAAAAAATTGACCATGGCTGTGCAGATGACCGGCCGCTCATCACCGAGGATTTTCAAATCCCGTTTTGCAAAATGGTGGCTGGAAGTTGTAGATATCAGGCAGAGGCTTGGAGGGGCAAAGCCTGTCTAGGAATTTCTACGTGAGGTCCCCCAGTGTGAATGACAGGAATGCACTCATTTATGGGACTCGAAAACTTTTTTAAAAAATCAGGTTTTTGTTTTTTTTTTTTACATTTAATGGGATTTCCCTGGAAAACGTGGTTTGAACTTTGTGCAGGTTTTAATTCGTCAGCGTATGCATCGGGTCCTTTCTCTTTATTATAGGAATTCCTGAATTTCATCCCAGTTTAGTCCAAAAATAGGATTTTCTGGATGTTTGAGTGACCTAAGGAGAGAATCAAGCTTCAATTGTTGGATGGAGATTGATCTGAGCAATATCTGTGCCCCTTATGTATGTTGGGTAACGTTGGCTTTCAGACTTTTAATCCTCCTGAGCATTTTTCACACCAGCCTGTGGCCGACCAGCCTCACCCCTGACTTGGACGCCACGGGACAGTTTCTCCTCAGTAGAAAGTCAGTGGGTGATTAAGCTGAATCCCAATGACACAGAGACACAGGGATTCATGCTGCAGGGTAATGAGTGAGGATATCTCTAAGTAAAGGTCTCAGTACGAATCCCTGCGGTCCGGTTTGCAGAAGTTCAGTGATTTACGTGCCTCCCGGGAATCTGCTTATCACAGAGGGAGGTGCATTTAAAAAAAAAAAATCAAGAATCTCAAGGGTTTCTGTTGTTATGGCTAAGACCAAAATTGACAAGAGGATCTCCATGATTAGTACTTACAGCAAAACCAGAGACCCACTGAGCTTCCTTCCTGTCTCCTCCTCCTTTT